>NC_030681.2:30873481-31173481 GCF_000004195.4 Xenopus tropicalis | reverse complement strand
CATTTAGTATATTGCGAATATTTAACACCTGCTTTAAGATGGCGTAAATTTTCGTAAAAATAGGATATTGTGCAAACTAAAAATTTTGCAGTCGCAAACTTACTCCTGCAAGACATGAAAAGGGTTTGCAAATTTTTGTGGGTTTTAAGTAATTGGTAGTATCTGGAATTTTATAAAAATATGATTTGTGAAAATGAAAAAAAAGTGTTAGTAAATAGGCCCCTTCATTTTTGAGTTTCTTCTAATTTGAAAAAATTCCAAAAATCTCCAAAATCTCAAATGTGCACTTTTTTATCAAAAGCCTCAAATATCAAACGTTTGATCACTTAAAAACATGAAAAAACAATTGTAACAATGTGAAACCACATTCTACCCACCATTTTCTTTTAGGGGCAGATTTATAAAAGATTTAGAGCTTAATACATAAAAAATATTTTCATGTCCTATTCATTTCTATGGGATTTTTAGAAGCATATTTATCAATGGGTGAAAGTTAGAAATCACAATTTGATAAATGAGCTTTTAAGAATCCCATAGGAATGAATAGAATATGGGTGAGTTTTTATGGATTAAGCTCTAAACTCACATTTTGATAAATCTGCCCCTGAGTCTGCCAAATTTTGTTATTATTTTTCCATGAACTCACCAGCTTTTAGATGCCTTATCTTTATATTCCAGTTGTTTGTCCTTAATAAATCTCCAAAGTTTTCTCAAAAAAGTTTCAGAAACTCAAATTCATGATTTTTTTCTGCATAAAAATGTGGTAAAAAGCAGAATTTGAATTTTAATGAAACTCCCATAGCTTGTATTTAAATAAATACAATCCTATAAATTGACAGTAATACAAACCAGAAACAAAATGAGCTTAAATAACCACAGAAATAAAGTAATCTGTAAAGCATTTACCTGTACAAAGGCATAATCATTATGGGAATACTTATCCAAAAACAAAGTCGCTCAATCCGTTGTTATTTATGTACATATCCCACATGATGATCACTATTTATTGTTCTTCTTGATTTTGAAAATCAGATTTTATGACTTAGGTGAAAGAGTAAGTTCTTTATACTGGTTTGTAGAGGGAAAACAATTTGCAATAGTTATTCTACCTTAAGCATCAACAAAACAGTACTAGAATATAAGGAATATCCTGTTATTTCATCGCTTGTTATTCATGCCTATGGCCTTCTAGACTATAGGAACTTGTAACTGGACAACTCACATTTTATCTGTATTTTATTACAAACTGTAAAACATGCTCCATGATCTGCAAAAGTAATGGACTGAATTCAGCACTCAACTTTCACCATTCTCAAGTAACACAAATGAGTTGCTCGAAGATGTCATTAAAAGGAATTCTTTTGCTGATGCATGTTAAATATCATATTACCTTTCTGACAAATTCCGAACACAGAGGTCCCAGTACAGGTCTTGCCTGTGCAGTGCTTATATCTGGAAATGGCTTCACAAATGATTCTCTTTTATATTTAGAAGTAAGATAACCTCTCATAAGAGCGCCACCCATTCCATTACCTGAGTATTTTGTTGGACTCTGAATACTAGTAAAATGCTAAACTGCGGGATAATAAAATGTACTTATCTTGTAATTAGAGAATCATGGACACTTAAGATATATTACCACCTTCACGTGCATTTAAATCATATGATTTGTTTGTCATGAATTGCGTTTGAATGCACATTTACTATATAAAATTATTCAGGGGCTTTCTGGTCTGTGCAGACCCCAAATAGTCAAAAGCTGAATGGAATTGTTAGAAGATATTAAAGGAATCACAGACCTTGTGATTAATGGATCATTTCTTATTAATTGAATGCTACCAGACTCAGGGTCGGACTGGGCCACCAGGACACCAGGGAAAAAAATGGTGGGCCCCAGCACTTGTGGGCCCCGACAGCCCCGACCCAATGCCTACTCTACTGGATCGGTGTTCAGGGGGCGTGTTCCAAAGCGAGCAGGAGGCATGTTCAGAAGGAGGGCAGGGGGCATTATCGAAAGGGGCAAGAGGTGTGTCCAGAAAGGGAGTAGGAAGCATGTTCAGAAGGAGAGCAGGGGGTGTGATCACAAGGGGATCAGGGGGCGTATCACCAGTTTCCTTCCGTGACACACTGCAGGTACGTGCTGGGGGTCAGGCGGGTGGTGGGTGCGTGAAGGTGGCGGAAACCATTGGGGGTGCAGGGGCCCTTGAGTCAGAATCCCCGGTCGGCCCTGCACTCCCCAGTCCGACCCTGACCAGACTAAAAAATACTTTTAGAAGCCTCTCATACAACTCAATAGCACTCTTCAGCTCCAACCTGGCCCAAGGAAAGTCATGATACCGAAGCTTGTTGCACAAATTGTCACGCTTTTTGTCGCAAAGTATGAAAAAGTAACGTAAATGTAAAATATAGCTGAAAATGCGGAAAAGTTGTACATTTTAGAAAAAATACAAAATTTTTGTATTTGGACCTGTGGTACTTTGATGAATGTGCCCCCTATTGTACTAAAGCAAATATTTATATAATGACATTGTTACAGTTATTTACTTCCTGTGTCTAGAACCTCAGGTATACATGATTAGCCTATTTTTGCAGAGGAGCATGGAGCTGCATCCCAGTGCTAATTCTGCTTTAATAGTAACTTATAAATACAGAGTAGCAATAACAGTAGTAACACATGCCCAAATGTAGGTATCCAGTAGGAAGCCAGGCAAATAATGCATATCAGTTTATAGGACATACATGTAAATGGTTGATTTTAACATTTTCAAAACTTGGAGGAACCCTACCTGCTACTAACAATATCCAGGCTCCCACAAAGTCATTATGCTTGAGATTGGCAACCAGTCCCCAACCCTACTCATCACACTGTAAACCATACTGGCAGAACAGCACACTCAATTATGTGTGGAAGGGAAAAACAAAGAACTTAACCAATAGTATTCCATGGGGATGAATACATGAGCTGGTGTCAGAAATAACACTTAAGTTCTATGTGCCAACTCTTCTTTTTTTAAAAGGAAGAAACCAACGAAGAACAACAAATAAAAGGCCAAATGAAACGTTTTGATCTGCAAAGCAAAAGTTGTTACAGTAAGAAAAGACCTCATCAGAGGTTCAGGCAGTTGATAAAATTATTTCTTTCCAATGGACAAATAGCAGAAAGCCTAAAAAAGCAACAACCACGCAACTCAAATAAAGAAGGTGATGTAGAACAGTTGCAGTGGAAATACAGCAGAGGCAGTGTTGACAACAACAGCAGATGGAGCAATAACCATCAAGTATAGCCCTGGAGTAGTGGTCGAAAACCGCATTAATGAAAAAAAATAAGCAATTCTAACAGAAGAAGATATAATTTAACAAATATATGGCATAATAAGATTGCTAAATTGACAACAGAGAATAAGCAATTGATTATGTACATTTAGGGGCCCATTCATTATACCACAAATTTTTTTCCCCCCCAAAAAATCGTATTTTTTCTCATTTTAGAACTTTTCGTAATGACCATGATAATATCGTTAAAATAGCACAACTTTTTCATGGTTTTCATTAACTTCCACGAAAAAAGTCATATTTTTCACAAAGACTACGACCATTTCGGAATTCATTCAAGCTTTGGTATCGTGACTTTCTTTTGGCCAGGTTGGAGCTGCAGAGTGCCATTGAGTCCTATGGCAGACTTTCCTTGGGCCAGGTTAGAGCTGCAGAGTGCCATTGAGCCCTATGGGAGACTTTCCTTGGGCCGGGTTGGAGCTGCAGAGTGCCATTGAGCCCTATGGGAGACTTTCCTTGGGCCAGGTTGGAGCTGCAGAGTGCCATTGAGCCCTATAGAAGACTTTCCTTGGGCCAGGTTGGAGCTGCAGAGTGCCATTGAGCCCTATGGGAGACTTTCCTTGGGCCAGGTTGGAGCTGCAGAGTGCCATTGAGCCCTATGGGAGACTTTCCTTGGGCCAGGTTGGAGCTGCAGAGTGCCATTGAGCCCTATGGGAGACTTTCCTTGGGCCGGGTTGGAGCTGCAGAGTGCCATTGAGCCCTATGGGAGACTTTCCTTGGGCCAGGTTGGAGCTGCAGAGTGCCATTGAGCCCTATGGGAGACTTTCCTTGGGCCGGGTTGGAGCTGCAGAGTGCCATTGAGTCCTATGGGAGACTTTCCTTGGGCCAGGTTAGAGCTGCAGAGTGCCATTGAGTCCTATGGGAGACTTTCCTTGGGCCGGGTTGGAGCTGCAGAGTGCCATTGAGCCCTATGGGAGACTTTCCTTGGGCCAGGTTAGAGCTGCAGAGTGCCATTGAGTCCTATGGGAGACTTTCCTTGGGCCGGGTTGGAGCTGCAGAGTGCCATTGAGCCCTATGGGACACTTTCCTTGGGCCGGGTTGGAGCTGCAGAGTGCCATTGAGCCCTATGGGAGACTTTCCTTGGGCCAGGTTGGAGCTGCAGAGTGCCATTGAGCCCTATGGGAGACTTTCCTTGGGCCAGGTTGGAGCTGCAGAGTGCCATTGAGCCCTATGGGACACTTCCTTGGGCCAGGTTGGAGCTGCAGAGTGCCATTGAGCCCTATGGGAGACTTTCCTTGGGCCAGGTTGGAGCTGCAGAGTGCCATTGAGCCCTATGGGAGACTTTCCTTGGGCCGGGTTGGAGCTGCAGAGTGCCATTGAGCCCTATGGGACACTTCCTTGGGCCAGGTTGGAGCTGCAGAGTGCCATTGAGCCCTATGGGAGACTTTTCTTGGGCCAGGTTGGAGCTGCAGAGTGCCATTGAGCCCTATGGGAGACTTTCCTTCGGCCGGGTTGGAGCTGCAGAGTGCCATTGAGTCCTATGGGAGACTTTCCTTGGGCCGGGTTGGAGCTGCAGAGTGCCATTGAGCCCTATGGGAGACTTTCCTTGGGCCGGGTTGGAGCTGCAGAGTGCCATTGAGCCCTATGGGAGACTTTCCTTGGGCCGGGTTGGAGCTGCAGAGTGCCATTGAGTCCTATGGGAGACTTTCCTTGGGCCAGGTTGGAGCTGCAGAGTGCCATTGAGCCCTATGGGACACTTCCTTGGGCCAGGTTGGAGCTGCAGAGTGCCATTGAGCCCTATGGGAGACTTTTCTTGGGCCAGGTTGGAGCTGCAGAGTGCCATTGAGCCCTATGGGAGACTTTCCTTGGGCCAGGTTGGAGCTGCAGAGTGCCATTGAGCCCTATGGGAGACTTTCCTTGGGCCGGGTTGGAGCTGCAGAGTGCCATTGAGCCCTATGGGAGACTTTCCTTGGGCCAGGTTGGAGCTGCAGAGTGCCATTGAGTCCTATGGGAGACTTTCCTTGGGCCAGGTTGGAGCTGCAGAGTGCCATTGAGCCCTATGGGAGACTTTCCTTGGGCCGGGTTGGAGCTGCAGAGTGCCATTGAGCCCTATGGGAGACTTTCCTTGGGTCGGGTTGGAGCTGCAGAGTGCCATTGAGCCCTATGGGAGACTTTCCTTGGGCCGGGTTGGAGCTGCAGAGTGCCATTGAGCCCTATGGGAGACTTTCCTTGGGCCAGGTTGGAGCTGCAGAGTGCCATTGAGCCCTATGGGAGACTTTCCTTGGGCCAGGTTGGAGCTGCAGAGTGCCATTGAGCCCTATGGGAGACTTTCCTTGGGCCGGGTTGGAGCTGCAGAGTGCCATTGAGCCCTATGGGAGACTTTCCTTGGGCCGGGTTGGAGCTGCAGAGTGCCATTGAGCCCTATGGGAGACTTTCCTTGGGCCGGGTTGGAGCTGCAGAGTGCCATTGAGTCCTATGGAAGGCTTCCAAAATAATGCATTAAAGTTTCAAAGCCAAAAAGGTTTTTGTTCCATTTCAGATCGTTCGGATACGAACATTTCATGACTTTCGGATCGCAACCACAATATTTTCGTATGACCAAGCAAAGAATTTTCGCTCCATTTTTGCACATCAGAAATTATCGTGGTTGCTCTGAATTTTTTCCAACCATGCTTTTAATTGTCGAAAATTCGTGGTTTAATGAATCGGCCCCATATTGTAACATTCAGTCCTTACCTCCATCTTTAGCTCACTTACTTTGAATTTAAATGTATTTACTTTGAGTTCAGACACCCTATTTTAGCGTTTAGTGTTTTAATGCTTTGGATATCTGGGAAAGGGACAAGAAAAACGTTGGTTATATTAAATGAAATCATAGGTTATTTTGTCACAAACATAAAATAATAAAATATCTCATCTTGAAATATTATGAGCTATATTAATAAAATGTTTCTCTTTATTATGTCATTGGCCTTGAGACTATTTTTGCTTTTTTTTTTTTAAAATATTAACAAACCCCTGTTAAGGCTGAAAAGCCGTTTTGTTACACTGCTGTAAGGTGAAATATATTCAGGCCAGAATGGACAGTAATGCATTTCCCTGTTATATAAATATAAGCATGTTGGATCACTAAAGAACATGTACCATTTTAGTGTTTTGATTCAGACTGAGATATTTCCTGTTTTTCAGTGTCAGTGTTACATTTCTTTCTTTTCTATCACAAGCAGAGTCAGGAGTGATAACAGCAAATAAAATGACTTCCTATCATCTATAAAAAAATCTGTTATAATAGTAACATGGATTGTTATTTTCTTTGGCGATGATTCTATTTTCCATAATAATTATTCCTGAATTTTTTCTTGATTTTGTGAATGAATGTATTTAGGCATATTACAAGAAAGCATTGGGATTTAAAAACTAAAAGTCAGAGAAGAAAAATGCAAGTTTGGGGACCTATAAAATTTACACGTTTTGCAAAACATCAAGTTAGAAGCCAAAACTAGAAAGTAATGAACTGATTGCTTCACATGCAAAGACTAATCCCAAAAATGTTTTACGCACATCATGTAGAAGGAGAAAGATTGATAGCACTCAATTTCCTATTAAGAATAATTTTTACAAAAAAATAAAGTGTTAGTACCACACTTTGGCCAAAATATGTAAGCTCATGTGCCACATCAAGACCCCTCATTATTTGCAATAAAAATCATAAGCCCCCCCCCAGCAAACAGTGTAACTGAGTAGTAAGGCCGTGTTGCACTGACCCTTAACTCAGGAACTCTAGTGAGCAAGTAGAAAGTTACTCAGTCACACTGTTTGCTGGGGACTTTTAATTGTACTAAAGACTTAGGGGCACATTCATGAAATCACGAGTTTGAATAACGAATAGGAAAAATTTAGATTGGATATGATAATTTCTGAAGATCACAAATATCACGAAAATGTCTACGAAAAAAATCGTATTAGTCACGATAATATCGTATTGGCGATCCAAAATTTTCGTACCGAATGATTGTAAACAGCGGGAAAGTCTCCCATAGGGCTCAATGGCACTCTGCAGCTCCAACCCGGCCCAAGGAAAGTCTCCCATAGGGCTCAATGGCACTCTGCAGAACCAACCCGGCCCAAGGAAAGTCTCCCATAGGGCTCAATGGCACTCTGCAGCTCCAACCCGGCCCAAGGAAAGTCTCCCATAGGACTCAATGGCACTCTGCAGCTCCAACCCGGCCCAAGGAAAGTCTCCCATAGGACTCAATGGCACTCTGCAGCTCCAACCCGGCCCAAGGAAAGTCTCCCATAGGGCTCAATGGCACTCTGCAGCTCCAACCCGGCCCAAGGAAAGTCTCCCATAGGGCTCAATGGCACTCTGCAGCTCCAACCCGGCCCAAGGAAAGTCTCCCATAGGGCTCAATGGCACTCTGCAGCTCCAACCTGGCCCAGGGAAAGTCTCCCATAGGGCTCAATGGCACTGTGCAGCTCCAACCCGGCCCAAGGAAAGTCTCCCATAGGACTCAATGGCACTCTGCAGCTCCAACCCGGCCCAAGGAAAGTCTCCCATAGGGCTCAATGGCACTCTGCAGCTCCAACCTGGCCCAAGGAAAGTCTCCCATAGGGCTCAATGGCACTCTGCAGCTCCAACCTGGCCCAAGGAAAGTCTCCCATAGGGCTCAATGGTTCTGCAGCTCCAACCTGGCCCAAGGAAAGTCCCGATAACTAACCTTGAATGAATCTAAAACTTTCGTTCTCGGCGCAACAATACGATTTTGTCGCACAAATTTTGTTGCAAAGTACGAAAAAGTTGCACAAGGACGAAAAAGTCGCAGAAAATACGCTCGGAGTGTTTGTGTATTAATAAATGTCCCCCTAAGAATGCTAATAGGCAGTGTAGACAAAGAGAAAGAAAGTTTGCCAGCGCTTAGTTTGCCTTTAAAAATAATTTTTACAAAAAATGAGGTGTTAGTACCACACTTTGGCCAAAATATGTAAGCTCATGTGCCACGTCAAGGCCCCTCATTGTACGTGAGTCCTACACTGTCTAATGACTTTGGGTCTGTGATGCAATTAAAATAAAGTCCCCCAGCAAACAATGTGACTGAGTAGTAAGACCTATTGCACCTACCTTTAGCTCAAAAAGGCTCTAGTGGAAAAGCAGGGAGCTTTTAAGCTTTGGTTTAAAGGCTACATAGCAGCTTGAAGCAAAATTTGGCTACAATTTGTACACAAAACACAGAAAGAAATCGGCAGCGCTCGGTCTAACCCACGCTGTAGCGTTGATCATTTACATTACATTAACATTTATTTATAAAGCGCCAACATATTCCGCAGCGCTGTACAATAAGTGGGTTACATACATTGGACATACAGAGTAACATATAAAGCAATCAGTAACCGATACAAGAGGTGAAGAGGGCCCTGCCCAAAAGAGCTTACAATCTACAAGGAGAAAGGGTTGAGACACAAGGTGTGGGAATGGGCATGACCAGAGTTGTGAGAGGTGGGGCACAGGGTATTGCTAAACTAAATTAGGGTAAGCCTCTCTAAATAAATGCGTTTTTAGAGATCTCTTGAAGGCAGAGAGATTGGGAGAAAGTCTGACAGTTTGTGGGAGCGAATTCCAGAGAAGGGGGGCAGCCCTTGCAAAGTCTTGAATGCGAGCGTGTGAGGAGGGAATGAGAGAGGAGTTGAGGAGCAGGTCAGTAGAGGAGCGTAACAAGCGGGTTGGATGGTACCTAGAGATGAGTTCAGAGATGTAGGGTGGGGCAGAGTTATGGACTGCTTTAAATGTGAGGGTCAATAGCTTGAATTTTATCCTGGATGGTAGGGGAAGCCAGTGCAGGGATTGGCAGAGCGGCATGGCAGAGGAGGAGCAGTTAGAGAGGTGTATGAGCCTGGCAGCAGTATTCATTATGGACTGGAGAGGGGACAGACTTTGGAGGGGATGGCCAATTAATAGGGAGTTACAGTAGTCCAGGCGAGATATTATAAGAGAGTGAATAAGAATTTTGGCAGCATCTTGGGTGATAAATGATCGGATTTTGGAGATATTTCTTAGGTGAAAGTGACATGATTTGATAAGTGATTGGATATGAGGGGTGAAGGACAGGGCAGAATCAAGGATAACCCCAAGGCACCGGGCCTGGGAAGATGGGGTGATGGTAGAATTGTTAACCGTTATAGATACCTCAGCTAGATACCAGCTGCTAGAAACACACTATTGTGCAAGTGCTCAGTCTAACCCACAATCTGGAGTTGACCAGCTGCTATAAACGATAAAAAGCCATTAATTATACACAAAGAGAAAGAAAGTTTGCCGGCGCTTAGTTTGCCTTTAAAAATAATTTTTACAAAAAATGAGGTGTTAGTACCACACTTTGGCAAAAATATGTAAGCTCATGTGCCACGTCAAGGCCCCTCATTGTACGCGAGTCCTACACTGTCTAATGACTTTGAGTCTGTGTGGGGCTCACGTAAAATGAGGGGCCTTGACGTGGCACATGAGTTTACATATTTTGGCCAAAGTTTGATACTAACGCCTCATTTTTTAAATGATTTTAAAGACAAACTAAGTAGTGATGAGTGAATCTGTTTGGTGAAACATTCTCGAATCTTTGAAAACATCTGTGAAATGGAAAAAATGGTCATGCACGTCAAAAAAACAGCATGATCTTTTTTTTTTTCAACAATTTATTTTTATGCAGAATTTTTCTGTCAATGGTGAAAGGCAGAAACTGGCTGCAAATCCATGCCTGCCGAATTATTTCACCCAACACTAAAACTGAGCACTGGCAATCTTTCTACTTTTTGTGTAAAAAACACCCATTGACTTTAATGCATTAAGCAAATTTTAGCAGTTTCGCCATTTTTCCCACAATTTCACATATCTTTTGGTGAAGCAAAACAGGACACATTCACTCATCACTGCTAATTAATAGACACGTCTTTTGCATTTTTTGGGCTCAATTTGAATAGTATCCTTTAACGTGTAGCCTAGCAATTAAGCAATTTGTTGGTGGTGGGAGGATTTTGACACTTAGGAAGACAATGTGCCAGTTATCAGCAAGTTTTCAAAAAGGTGTAGTAGCACTGCTGCAAGCCTTTAATGTATTACATCAGCTCTTTAACTTTGATTTTCTATGGAAACCCCCTTATGATAGATATTTATTTTTGTGGGTGTGTTCCTCTGCACATTTTTGGTTCTGTCCATCGATGACAATCAATTGTGCCCATGCTTGGGTAATGTATAGGGGCCAATTGCAGGATGAAATTGCTTTAAAATACTGTACATTCAGCAGCACCCCCAAAGCTGAAATTTTTTTCTATTGCTCATATGCTGTCGTGGTTTTTTGATGTTTTTTTGTCACATGAAATAATTTGTCTCATTGACTTAATAATAGTTAAGAACAACAATAACTTGGTAGCCAGCAATGCAATCTCATTCAAAA
Source organism: Xenopus tropicalis (assembly GCF_000004195.4). Taxonomy (NCBI): domain Eukaryota; kingdom Metazoa; phylum Chordata; class Amphibia; order Anura; family Pipidae; genus Xenopus; species Xenopus tropicalis. The sequence continues at coordinate 31,162,766 of NC_030681.2, read as the reverse complement.
TTGTATCCTCTGTAACTTCTGGAACTCACATACATGAAAGTACAGAAAAAAAAAGTTCCTGTGAATCCTGAAATTAAGGCAAAGCAGGCTAGTGATGAGCGAATCTGTCATGTTTTGTGTTGCTGAAAAATTCACGAATCTTTCAAAAGATTAGTGAAACGGGAAAAATTCACAAAAACGCTGAAAATGTCATGCAACAATTTTTGGACACGAAATTTTTTTTAGTGGCGTGCGTCATTTTTTTTGATGCATGTGACAAAATTTTTTTGCTGCAAATTTTGTCATCCATTTTATGAAACAATCCACCAATGGGAAACTTGGAAATTCATCTCAAATCCATGCCTGCCGAAAACTTTCAGCCATCACTAATGCAGGCATATCACTTATTTAATCTATTACTTTTCAAGTACTTGGTATATATGCATGTGTAAGGACTTTCAACAATCCATATGGCCTTATTCCCTACTACTTCCTAGTTCATGGTTACTATGCAGTATTACATGTTACCACTTTTACTATTTGCATATGTGAAGTTATTGGCCCTTAGATAGGATGACCACTTCCTGCACACTGTAATATAGTGTCAGGCAAGAGGTGGGCACTTCCTCTTTGGCCTTCCTCTTTCCAGTAGAAGGTTGTGTTCCAGGGAGCCTGGACCAACTAGGCCCAGAAGAATCAAGCCCTAGAGGAAAGCCATAGCTATAGAGATAAAAGTCGGGGAGAAGGGAACCCGTGATTGAGGGTAAGTCAGTGTGAAGATTATCTGTGAGAGCAAGTTCTGGGAACATAAGTTAGTTCAGGTTTATTTAGAAAGAGAAGTTGTGTGCTCCAACCATGAGAAATTAGTGAAGGGACGACAGTAGTGACAGAGAATTCAGGCATAGCTCAGCTCCCTGATTCAAATCAGCTGTAGGGATCTGGGCCATTTAAGGTGGAAACACTTGGGACTTCAGTCTACTTTCCCACATTGGTCTCCACAGGGGATGCTACAACACTCTGCATTACTTTTGTCTGTGCCTGATGTTCTGCTCTACTAACCCATTGCAGTGAGTATTTATCCTGCACATTTACTGTTGTCTTGGACAATAAATCAAGTTCCAGTTATTTGCAAAGAACCTCTGGCATCTTGTTCTTGTTACCACTACTACCTTTGGCAGTGGAAGGTGTAGTTATACAACATTTCTCAAGCGTGTTAGAGTGTGTTAGAGTCACGTGTACCCGTGCTCTGTATCATCTAGCTGGACATTGGCCTAACACTAGACAAAATAGGGTTACATATGACTTAAAATTATACCCCAAACAATGTAGGTCTTTATAAAACTATATTGCTTCACCTAAATAAACCATTTTCATACAAATACTAAATAAAAAATTGCCATTTTAAGTACTAACAGCTTCCCCTTGGGATCATAGGATTCACAGTGCACTCAAACAAACCAAGGGCACACATACATGCTAGGCCCCATCAGCCAATGAATGGACAGAGTTCTACCATTTACTCCCACACTACTTCCTGTTACAGTTAGAGCTGCATTATTTCCTGTCAGCTGATCTCTGAGGGAGCACACAGCGCATCACTAAATGGCGCCTCAAGGGAAACAATATAAAATGGCAATATTTACTGATTTATTTTTTTTTTGTAAGTCTTTATTTTCATTTTCATTTTTTTGCGGGTAGGTATACAGAAAGGAAAAAGGGAGGGAAGGGAAGGGGGGAAATACAGAAAAATATAACATTGGTACAAAAACATGGCAATTTTCCCATTGTTGTGTTATACATCACGCATAAAATGCATAACATACACAGTCTTTCATATTGATAAACATAGCTTTTGTTATGGGAGGCTGCCTGGGTAATAGGGGTGGGAAGCAGGTAGGCTTAGTAAGATGCTATTCTCTTGTCACTTGTTGACCTTTACTATTGGTGCCTGTTATTGAGTATGTTATAATATTTACTGATTTTTATATTCCCGTTTGATAAAATTCTTTAATAGGCCACTTAATATGATATACGCTATCTTTAGGTTAAGTATTCTTTCTGGGGGTATAGTTTTCTTTAACATCATTGTTGCTCAGCTTTGGCTAATGATGTTGAAGGTGTCATGCTTTCAGGCTGCATTAGGCAGTGTAAAGACATACCATTAATTGCCTTTGGTTGAATTACACAATTTTTTTAACAACGCTGCATGGTTGAAAGGGCTTCGAACATTCCAGACAAATATCTGCACCGAAATCTTTGGATCAGTGACTGTGATCACAGAATAAGTAATTTGTTTGATTAAGACAAAGAAAATGCATTGAAGGGTATCAGACTCTGGTCTCATTTACAGGTCTGCAGATGCATGGAGAAGCTATTACACGTAACCTTTGACCCAGGCCACCCTCAGGTGAAACTGCTCGGCCCAGTCACCTCCTGTTAGCCTCAGCCAAATGATAGGCTTTGGGGAGATGCAGAAGTGACTGCATAATTGTAAATCATACAGACAATATCAGAACATAGGCCCAGCCTGGAGCTATTCAGATGTAAAAGCAAACGAATTTAGGAAATAAGGGGTTTTCAATATTATGATGATGATAGTGTTGGTTATAACAAATCTGCCTGCAGATTTAGTACTATGGAGATAACATAACCCCGAGGAAAAATATGTATAGCATTGTTATATTTATGTGCGAGGTAAGCATGAAAAATGTCGGAACTCAATTAATTGCAGGGTGTATTTATTCTGCACAAGTTGTTTTTCACATTAGCACAGTTTTTTGCAGCGCATAGCTTTGCCCCAGGAGTAACATAACTCCTCTAATTAAAATTATTTGTACTGGGGCCATGTTTTCAGCCAGAAATATATACAACGGAATATAAAGTATGGAATGAAAATATTAGCTATACATGCATCATTCGGCAACAGCACATTAGGAAAATAGTAAGAATTGAAATATTTTCACTCCTCCTGTATATTTGCCTGTGTGTTTGTGAGCGCGTGTCTGTGTATGTACACGTGTGAGACTTCAGCAAGTATGTAGATATGTATATTTGTATTAATATAGCACTGCTATGTATGCGGCAGAACCATAAAATAATAGAACAAGCAGAATAATATAATAATAAACACAAATAAATACAGAATACCGTTACATTAAAGTTTTGGGGGCCATTTACTAAAGTTAGTATTTTTTTCGTTTTCACAGATCGTAGTTTTTAGCACTAAAAATTGTGGAATTTATGAATTACATGAAAAAACTCAAGGTGTTCGTGTCCTTTTCATTTTCCTTAGGCATTTTAATGTGTTTGTGCTTTTTATATTCAGATCTTTTAATAAATGACTATACATTCGCAGTTTTAGTGGAATTGAGTTTATTCATGCTTTCAAAAAATTCTAAAACCACTAAAATCAGAATGTCGGCGAGCCTCTAAAGGGGCCATTTACCAATGGTCAGATTTTTTTTTCCAGTTGGGATTTTTAAGTGTTGAAAGTTGCCAAAAAAGTTGCAACTTTTTTGAGATTTACTATGCAACAAAACTGTGACAATTCGAATTAAAAAAAAAACTTGTTGAGATCAGATGTCCTTTCCCTTTCCTGGAAGATCTTTTCTTTAAATTGTTAGAGGTTTTTTGGATTTTTGACGACAATTTGGATTTTGTGTGACAATGTGAAAAAGTTGTGGTTATTTTGCAACAGTTAAAAAAAGATGCAGTTCTCACAAATGCTTTTTTGGTTCAGACTTTTTGCTAAATGTCAGACATTTGTGGAAATTGGTTTATTCAAATTTATAAAAAAAATGAGAAAAATTTGTCTCCATGTGTCAAAAAGACAAGAGGAAGGAGCTCTCTGACCTGTAGAGCTTACAGTCTAAGTAGGACATTTATTAATGCACAAACTCTCCAAGCATATTTTCTGCGACAAGCCATCTCCCATAGACTCTATTTTAATAAAATAATTCAACTTTTTAAGGATGATTTTTTTTTTTGTAATAATAAAACAGTACCTTGCATAGGTATGGAAACTGTAATTCAAAAATCTGTTATCCAGAAAGCTCTGAATAACAGAAAGATCCATCTCCTATAGACTCCATTTTAATCAAATAATCACAATATTTAAAAATGATTTCCTTTTTCTCTGTAATAATAAAACAGTACCTGTACTTGATCCCAACTAAGATATAATTACCCCTTATTGGGGCAGAACAGCCCTATTGGGTTTATTTAATGGTTAAATGATTCCCTTTTCTCTGTAATAATAAAACAGTACCTGTACTTGATCCCAACTAAGATATAATTACCCCTTATTGGGGGCAGAACAGCCCTATTGGGTTTATTTAATGGTTAAATGGTTCCCTTTTCTCTGTAATAATAAAACAGTACCTGTACTTGATCCCAACTAAGATATAATTACCCCTTATTGGGGGCAGAACAGCCCTATTGGGTTTATTTCATGGTTAAATGATTCCCTTTTCTCTGTAATAATAAAACAGTACCTTGTACTTGATCCCAACTAAGATATAATTACCCCTTATTGGGGCAGAACAGCCCTATTGGGTTTATTTAATGGTTAAATGATTCCCTTTTCTCTGTAATAATAAAACAGTACCTTGTACTTGATCCCAACTAAGATATAATTACCCCTTATTGGGGCAGAACAGCCCTATTGGGTTTATTTAATAGTTACATAGTTACATAGTTACATAGGGTTGAAAAAAGACCATTGTCCATCAAGTTCAACCCATCCGAGTAAACCCAGCACACAACCTATACTAACCAATCTATACACTCACATACATAAACTATATATATACAACCAGTAATACTAACTGTAGATATTAGTATCACAATAGCCTTGGATATTCTGCTTGTTCAAAAACTCATCCAGGCCCCTCTTAAAGGCATTAACAGAGTCTGCCATTACCACATCACTAGGAAGGGCATTCCACAGCCTCACTGCCCTCACCGGGCACTGTAATAATAAAACAGTACCTGTACTTGATCCCAACTATAATAATATACTTTATCCTTATTGGAGACAGAACAATCCTATTAGGTTTTATTAATGTTTAAATTATTTTTTGTAGACTTGGATTGGTCATAAGTGAATAGTTTTGCGAAAACTTCCGCGTAAATTCGCCGTAAAAAAAAATTGTTGCGCATCAAAAAGTCACGATTGCGTAAAAATGGGCGCGGACACGTCAAACTGAAACAGTATAGATTCGCTCATCACTTATGGAAACACCCTTTATCTGTAAAACCTAAACATTCTGGATAATATGTCCCATACCTGTACTTGAACTTAAAAACACAAAATTACACAATAATATTGAAATATGCCTCTAATGGTAGAAGAAAAGTATCGTTTTTAATGAGAGTGGGGAGAATACAAACAATACTAATACTGTGCTATTAACATTGAGTGGAATTGTTCACAAAAAATATAACAGGAAAGGCATAACGTATACAGTCTGCGAACAAAGGATGCCATTCTGTGAGCCACGGTCACCTTTGTAATTAGAGGTGAGTGACAAGTCATACACAAATCAATCAGAATTGTTCAGTTCAATTTGAGGCAAATGGATTTGCAAATTGAATCTTGGCAGATTTCAAAGGGGAGGTGTTGTGAGTGAATAAGGTTGCAATTTTATTTGTGTGCTGAATAACATTTAGTGAACCCAGCCAAGCCAAGGATTTGAAATTTGCAGTCCTCTGCAACCCTAGTCATCCTTAGCTACTAACTAGCTACTACTAACTGTTTGTGGATGATGGAAATGGGACAACTTGAACATTTTGTGAACTATCTGAACATATAAATGCTAATTTTCATATAAATTTGACCTTGATCTTATTGATAGATGTTATGTTTGTGAGATTGTTGTCTCTAAGTCCCAGGGAAGAGTAATGCACAGAGATTATTATGTTTGTCTTGTACAGAATCTTTGTCTTGTACTTAGGTAAATTTTGTCTTGTACAAAATTTGTCTTGTACATAGGTAAATAAGCGCTATTGGGCAGGATCTGTGAACTCAGATGCAGGTCATTTATTGCAGATGTGGATGGTTCTACCTCATTAGTTAAGTAGACTCCTCGGAAGCACAGAATGTCTTCAGATATTTATTTAGACTCACTGAAGTAGATTGGAAGAATGAGGGACAGGATTCAAAGTTAATATTCTATCACCAGCAAGTTAAATCTAAGCTGTAGCATTAATGTGATTTTCTAAATAAAAACTCCATGTTCAGAACATTGAGCAGCATCAGCATTGTAACGGTGTACTGAGCATTATCAGCACTGACAATGAGGCAAACTGCCCATTTTTCTATGCTGAAAATGGTGAAATTGAGAAATTTCATGGAAAATTAGACAGATGCTTTGGAGTCAGTGGGCATTTTTTTTGCACCAAATGCTTTGGAATAAATGAAAATTCTATCACAGACTAGCAAAAAATTTTCACCACTCCCAAAAATGCAAGATTTACCGCAAATGAGTACCAGGCGGAAAATATTTCTCATCTCTAGCTGCACCAAATAAGTCATTGGGAACTAATAGTATCATAAGTGGCCTAGCATTCAGGGCAACGGCAGTTCAGAAGGAGGACCACTAATGAATCTATATTATATTTATGTCAGCATTTACAAAATAACCCTGTTGTGGCAATACTGAAAATGGATTTAGAGACACTGGACGGTGATCAGTGTACTGTGATGAGAATATACATAAATCTTAATATGCTTATAAGCAAAAGGGTGTATCATATAGTATCAGTGCTCTATATATTTAATTCAAATGTATTTCATATTAAAGCCTTCATGACACCTTGAGGTACCTTGGGCAGCACACAGTGCTCAGTGAGTAGCACTTCAGCCTTGCAGCCCTGAGGTCCTGTGTTCAATCCCAGCCAGAGCACTATCTGCAAGAAGACTGCATGTTCTCCCTGTGTCTGAGTGGGTTTCCTTCAGGTAGTCCTAAAACATACAGGCAGGTAAACTGGCTTCTGACTAAAACTGACCATGAGTGTGACTGTGATTGGGATGTTAGATTGTAAGCTCCTCTGGGGCATAAATGATGTATAATCTCTGTAAAGAACTGCAGGAATGTGTGGCCCTATATAAACAACAGGAAATAAATAAATGTCCCTAAACAGTTCCAAAGTTAGGCCGGCAGCATGAGTCAGCTCTAACCAATCGTACTCTCCCTTCAGCTGAACCCTAGCACTAATCCTCTTATCTATGTGCCCTGAAGGCTTGCCGTTACTTCAAATGTTGATTAGTGGTTCTGTAGAAGCTGCATAGAGCTGACTGCCTCCAGGCATTAACACAATGCTGCCAATCCCCGAGCTGGACACCTGCTAATATTATCATGTAATTAAAATGTCATTAAGGCGCCCATACAAAATAAATATGTATAAAATACACACATATACACTGATAGTGTATTTTCTCTTAAAATACAAGTAATTATAATCACTGATGTAGTTATAAGTATAATTTATGTTATTAGTACAGGTATGGGATCTGTTATCCGGACACCTGTTATCCAGAAAGCTCATACAGGTAGGCCATCTCCCACCGACTGCATTTTAATCAAATAATTCAAAATTTTAATACATATTTGCCTTTTCACTGTAATAATAAAACAGAACCTTGTGCTTGATCCCAACTAAGATATAATTAATCCTCAGTGAACGCAAATAAACCCTATTGGATTTAAAGTACGGTTATCTAAATTATGGAAAGACCTCTTGTCTAGAAAACCCCAGTTCCTGAGCATTCTGGGTAATAGGTCCCATACCTGTATAGTGTTGCATATATGACTGGTTATATTTCCATGTAAGTAATGGGAATTACACCACATTTTTTGTGGCATGGATCCCAGGGCTGCAAATACACAGCTATATATCAAAAAGGTGCTTCATTAATTTATTTGGCCACAGAGAGTGTCACAGAAAACTACTTTCTGTAGCCAAATAAATTGGGTGAAGCACCTTTTCAACGTGTGTGTGCGGTTCCTAGTAATACTACACCAGGTATGGAGGGAACATTAGCACCACCATGACCCACTATTTTGTATGCAGGACACCACTACAACAATGGAACATGGGACAACTATTTAACATAGATAGAGCATGGTCATATTGAGATTACATACATGTTTGTATGATAAATTGCCTGCTATTGTTTGTCCGTGCATTATTTATCATTTGGCTACAGTATACCAGCCCCATACATTTTCATACATACAACCATTTTGATAAATATAGTAATTGCTAAGGAATAACCTCAGCCTATATGATTTAGTAAAAGTGTGTATAGATTGGGTACATCATGTCTTTAAATGAATACAATGGCCAAAGCATATTTCAGACAAGTCCTGTTTACTGGGTTACATTTTAGTAGAGGTGTCTATATTGGCCACACACAGCTTTTTGGATGACTTCATTCATAAAATACAGCTGCAGATGTTAATCCCTTCGCTGCTGGAGAGTAGCATAGGATTTGTTTATTTAAAAAACAACTTGGCTGAGCATACGATTTTGCACCTGGGAAATATGAGGAAGAGGAGCTACCCCCTTGCGACTATTATAATACATTTATTACTAGATGTTGAATGCTGACTTGTTTAGACATTATATGTAGTGTATAAAAAAATTGCAGAAAATGCTATACCATATATATTTTTTAATTAATCAGAATACTTAGCGGGGATCCAGCGAATGTTTCCCAGCATGGCCACACCATCAGCCGGTACCTCCAGGTTACTTTCCACATCCGAACCAGAAGTTGTGGGAGAGTAACAAAACCAAGAGGTCTATAAATGTTTTAATGTTCCTATGGACGTGGCAAGATGCCCCTTAATTCTCTAATGACCATTTGTTTCTGATACACAACTGCCCCATTCATCTACACCCCATCTCCTGCATGGGGACTGTGCCTTATCAAACTGAAGGGATTGTTTCAACCTGACCCTTAGTTCAGTTGTGGGGGTCAGCCACTGTAGCCAATACCCTGAATGCTCCAAATAAAGTCATTGCTGGGGACAGGTAGTTATTTTTAATAAGAGAAGCATATCCTAGTTACAAATTTTCCCACTGGCCTTTATTTTATATTGTTTTGGATTAATTAGCTTTTTTTGCCACTTTCCAGTGCAACTAAAACTCCAATTTATTATCTTTAAATGACCCCAGGAACCAAAAACAGGTTTGTGGGCTTCATTTTCATTGGTATTATTGCCTGCTATTGATGTTCCCTTATGACTTCTCTATTACTATCTGATTGCTAGGGTAAGCATGCCCTGGTAACACAGAAAACAGCTGTTTCTTCTTTATATTTATGTCCTATTTTTTCTCAATGACATGTAGGAATATAATTCAACTAGTTTATCTATTATGAAGGTGCAGCTGGGATTGAGAAGGCTACTCTGCCTTTTATTATATGTGCTGTGTCTTGGCTTGCCTCCCTGTGAATGTGTCTATTACTTCTGAATAAATCTACAGCTGATAAAATGTTATGGGGCTGGGGAAAGGGAGGAAGTAGGCGCTGTCATGGCTTCTATAAATATATTCTAATATAAATATTTATTTTATTGTATACTGTTGACAAGGCTTCACTGTTCTCACTATCATGAAAAGAAGTTAGTATGCACAAACACAGGCAAAGTATGTCATAACCCTGTAACCAGTAGCAACCCATAGCAAATAATCAGATGTTTGCTTTCATTGTTTTAACATCTCTTACTGGATAAAAAGTTGAACATGTTTGACAATATAATATTCTTAAATTTACTATACAAATGTTGCACCCACAGCCAAATACGTGTTGGAGAGGTGACACTTGTTCTCTCTCTACATTTAAGTTAGCATGTAACATTTTTAAAGCAGTGGCGTAACTAGAAATGTCTGGGCCCCACAGCAAAATCATTTTATGGAGCTAAACTAAATGTAATATTTTTTATAAACATATACTGAAACTGCTTATTAGTCGGTGCAGTTACAGATTCTGCTTCCCCTGGAGTTCTGACCCTGGCCAAGCACTTGAAGCCTATTGAAACACATTTAGCACTTGTCAAGCTATACAATTAACTGAAATATTTGGGTGTGGGTGCTCCAAAAATGACAAAATGGAAAGTGCTTATTGATGCAATTCATTTAGGTACTTGTATCCAAACTACTGCACTTATACAGGGTTGTCAATCTGTCTATCCTGCCTCTTTGCAACTGTGTATTCTGCTGATTGGAAATACTGGAGCTACTGCAAGCCCTGACCTGGATGAAGTTCCAGGATTCCCAAAGCGAGTTGTGTCAATAGGTAAACCAATATTAAGCCCAGTGAATCGTATCCAAACATCATTTTAAATGTGTGGCAGACACAACTTAAAGTGCACAACAGGAATTTTCAGAAAAACACTTCATTGTGGGTAACACACGTGTCAATTGGTGTCCGAAATGTCATATTGCACACTGCATTTGAATGTGTATCCCTTTAGTCATTTAATATCCAGTTTTTTGGACCTGTCTAGAATAGAACAGAAGTTCTTACATAAATAGTTTTGGGGATTGCTATATTGTGCAGAAGGTGTCAACCAATTGGAAAACATGTTATTGTACTTGATGATTAAACTTTAACAAATAAGGTAGCTCCATTTCCATTTTCTTTGCATCCTTAAGACCCTTGGTTCAGGGTATCAGGATCTTTGCACTGTTCTCAGGAGTGCAGTGCCCAAGTGTTCTGTTTCTCATAATAAGTATAAAAGTAGCCCAAATATTGGGCATTTTAGAGAATAGCATTGAGAACCTTTGGCTGAAATATGTTTTGGTTGTGCTTAGTTATGTTTACTGATACACTCTTTCTAGAACAATCACTTGTATCAATAAAGTCATTATATATATGCCCAATAGTATCTAAGTTAGTTTATACACACTACATACACACTATCAGAAGCCAGTTAACCTTTCTATAAAGTCCTGGACTGTGGCATAAACCAGAGTATACCCACACAAGTATGGGGAGAACATACAAACTCCCTGCAGATAGTGCCCTGGATCCAGCACTGCAAGGCAGACTGCTACGCTCCTGGAGCACTATATATTATTATCGGAAGAATAATCTTAATTAAGATAATCTTAATTATCTGAAAATTTGAAATTAAAATATTGCCCATATTTACATTACTCAGTTCAATTTAGACAGTAGTTTCAGCGTAACTCAGTGGTGCCCAACTAGCAGGGCTTGCCCACCTAGAAGCAAGGGATAGGAAGGTATGAAGGACACTTGCAATTTGAGAGAGAATGCTTATTTTAAGCTATAGCTATAGAAGAATCCTTATTACAACCATATTTGGATACATCTGTAACCTCATCTTGGAGGGGGGGGAATCAAATGTTTGACCACTACAGACCAAAAGGAAAAAGTGTGAAGACCTCTGGTTTAATATCATTATTATATTGCTTCATGTTTTCAGTCTAATAGTTTAAATATAAAATTATAATAATATAAATATCATTTATATACATATAAAATTATAAAATATATTACGTTACATGTTTGTTGCAAAGAAAGTAGATTAATTTCTAATAAGTTTGATATCAGCAACAGGTTACAAAGCAGATGTCAGTCAGGCTGGAGTAGTCTGAGGCGAGGGATAGATAAACTGGATTTAGTAATAAAAAAACATGGATAACCTTTCAATTCCCTGTCATGTGATCTCAAAAGGACACCATTTAGGAGCAAAGAGAGCTACTTGTCTGGTTTTGTCCATCCAGTGCTGTAGAGAAGTGACATCAAAAACAGTCTACACCAAGGGTCCCAACCTTTTTTTACCTCTAGGCAACATTTAAATATAAAAAAGTTGGGGAGCAACGCAAGCATGAAAATAGTTCCTATTACTTATACCCAATAACATAGACTGTTATTGGGTATTTGTTAGCCTGCTGTGGACTGGCAAATAGAGATGTAGCGAACCTCACAAAAAAAGTGTGAACTTTTGCGAACTTTGCGAACCCCATAGACTTCAATGGGAAGGCGAACTTTAAAACCTAGAAAAGCCATTTCTGCCAAGAAAACTGATTTTAAAGTTGTTTAAAGGGTGCCACGACCTGGACAGTGGCATGCAGGAGGGGGATCAAGGGCAAAAATTTCTCTGAAAAATACGTTGTTGACACAGTGTTGCGTTTTGTGCTGTACAGGGCAGAAATCACACTACATTTCTAAACTTGTGTAATAAACTGCTTTAAAACGTCCGGCGTCTACATGCCAATCAAGTCGTGTAAAGGTTACAGCCGGTTCACACGCAAAGACGCAGTAGTGGATACGGAATATATTATTGCTGGTGGAAAAACATCGCTCAGGTGATTTTATTGCAATGCAATGTCACTACTATGTGTAACGTGTTTGGTGCGCTACTATGAATAACAGCAAACAGCACTGGACACGTTAAAGAACAGTAACTTAAATTAAAAAAAAAAAAAAAAATTAATAATAAAAAAAAAAGTGATCTCTGGTTGGTGCTGGGGGTGAACTACTAGGAGCAGCACACCAGTCCCCCACAGCTAGACTAATAGCACTGGGCTCTATAAATTACAGTAGCAAAGTAAAAAAACACAAATAAAAAAAAATGATGTGAATGTGTGGTTGGTGCTTAGTGCACTACTATGAGCAGCACACCTGTCTCCAACACACACAGACGGAGCTGCAGTACACAATGAAAAGAAGAGTAACAGTAATCAGAAAATAAAAGCAGTCCTTACAAGGACTATTGGGTTACAGCAGATGAGATCAGCAGGACAGCTGTCCCCAGCAGCTACATACAGAGCAGTAGAAAGTAGATTACTAGTCAGCAAAGCTACCTAAACTGTCCCTCAAACCCCTGCACAGCTCTCTCCCTATGCTAACTCATCAAGCACACACAGGCAGAATGTAAAATGGCTGCTGGGCTTCGGTTTATATATGGAAGGGAGTGGTCCGGGGGTGGTCCAGGAGGGAGAGCTGCCTGATTGGCTGCCATGTATCTGCTGGCTCTGGGGTGAGAGGTCAAAATTTGGCTCCAGCTAAGGCGAACCCAAAATTGCGAACTTGCGAACTTGCAAACACCCGATTTTCGTGCAAATTAGTTCGCCGGCGAACAGTTCGCTACATCTCAACTGCCAAACTACAGGAGGCTCTGTTTGGCAGTACACATGGTCTTTATGCAACTTAAACTTGACTCTAAGTCTGAAATTCAAAAATAAGCACCTGATTTGAGGCCACTGGGAGCAACATCCAAGGGGTTTGTGAGCAACATGTTGCTTGCGAGCCACTGTTTGGGTATCACTAGTCTTCCCCTTAACAACTGTGATATAACTCTTTCAGAGTTCATTCATGAGCAGGACTCCAATAGAATATATATATTTTCCATAGCAGACTGCCAAGCGTGCAAGGTGAGAACCAGATGAGTCATGATATTATCAGTGAGCTTGCACCTGGCTGACTTATTGGGCATGACTGTTGCCATTGGAACCTGCATACAAACAAAAACCTGGGTTGAAAAGATTAAAGAAAAACAAACAGAAAACACAATAAAGTGAAAGAGAAAGGCATGCACCTAATGTATGGAAGACTAGTTTTTATAAGGGAATGTATACAACTATATGTGCTGTACTGCTTCATTAACTAGACAAAGTCACTTATTATTATATGTAAATATTACAGTTACAGCTATTACTAGTACTACTAATAAATTACACACGTCAAAGAAATAAATAGTATAGGAACATATCTACAGTATGTCACAGGTAAAGTAAAATACAGCCCAAGCCTGATAAAATGTGTGACCAAATCCCACTAAACCACAAGTAACATCAGGTCCATAGAGTTGGTTGGTGAGGAACAAAGCCAACAAGGCCATTCTTTGGGGGCAGTAACTAACATCTGTATTTCTTATTTTTCACAATTTATGTTTTTTTTGTGGTAAAACTCAATTTTTTTGTGTAAAAAAAATCATTTCTCATGATTAATTAAGAGTAAAAACCACGAAAAACACTAATACAAAACTTTCACCATTTAAAAGTTGTTGAGTTAATGTACAAGCCAATGGGAGCTGTCCTAGGCAAATTGTAACAATCTTTTTTTAATTTGTGCTTTTAGAGTTTTTGTTTTTTTATTCATTTGTAAGTCCACAAAGATCAGTGGAAAAAATGTCAAGATTTGTCATTTTCATGTTCTTTTCATTTTGGTTCCACATTTTAATTTGTTCGCGCTTTTCAATTTGGATCTTTTATAAATGACTAGACATTCGTGGTTTTGGTGGAAATGAGTTTATTCGTGGTTTCAAAAAACTCTAATACCACTAAACTCAAAATGCTGATAAACCTGCTCCTTAGAGACGCATTTATCAACATTCTCATTTTCGTGGTTTTTAAAACTACTAATTAAACTCATTTTCTCTAAAACTACAAATGCCAAGGAATTTATTTCAAAAAAATTAAAACGTGAAAAAAGTGATAAAAACACAATTTTTCCGTATTGTCTCACAAATGGAAGTGGCCTGAAAACCTCTGTTAGAATCAAGTACAGGTACTGTTTCATTAATACAGGAAAAAAGGAAATACTTTTTTTTCAATTTTATTTATTTGATTAAAAGTGAGTCTATGGGAGATGGCCTTTCTGTAATTCAGAGCTTTCTGGATAATGGATCTCATTTCTGTATAACATTCATTCCATTAAAATCACAGGGTATTGGCGGAAGTTTGTAAATCAGTTTGACAATATATTTTAAGGTTTCCTTAAAGATAAAACCCTTTTATTGAATTGTTTAGATCTTTCCTTTAGATTTCTTGTTTTTTCTTCACTTTTCTCCACTGTAATAAGACAAATCCCTGTAATGGGTAATCATTGCAGCATATATACTGATCTATCTATCTATACTATTTATCAATCTATCATCTAAATATCTATCTATCTATCTATCTATCTATCATCTATCTATCATCTATCTATCTATCTATCATCTATCTATCTATCTATCATCTATCTATCATCTATCTATCTATCTGTCTATCTATCTATCTATCTATCTATCTATCTATCTATCTATCTATCTATCTATCTATCATCTATCTATCTATCTATCTATCTATCATCTATCTATCATCTATCTATCTATCATCTATCTATCTATCTATCATCTATCTATCATCTATCTATCTATCTGTCTATCTATCTATCTATCTATCTATCTATCTATCTATCATCTATCTATCTATCTATCTATCTATCTATATATCATCTATCTATCATCTATCTATCATCTCATCTAGCTATTATCTATCTATCTATCTATCTATCCATCATCTATCTAATTATTATTATTATTATTTATATAGTGCCATCAATTTACGCAGCTCTTTACAGAGGAGTACAAAAGACAGTTAACATGTACATGTAAATAATTCACAAAAATGGTTTGCAGTTGCATTGGATGAGGATCGGAGACACTAAGGGGAGGGCCCTGCTCACAAGAGCTTACATTCTATCTATCATCTAAGCTATCTATCTATTTATCTATCATCTAATCTATCAATCTATCATCTATCTATCTATCTATCATCTAATATATCTATCTATCAATCTATCTATCAAATCTATCTATTTATTTATCATCTAATCTATCTATTTATCCATCTAACATTTATATTTATCATGTTTAGCTAATGTGCTGAGTTGTAAAGACTTCTTAGTAGATCCTGGGTGTATTTTCACGTTGTACTAATCTGTATGCATGACAGAGCTTTGTATTTACTTAGCTGGCAGAGTACAAGGAAATGTAGTTTCACTCAGCTGAAGATTATTCCTTTTCTTAGGCAGTTGTATTAAACAACCTGCTTTATCCCTCTTCCATTCTGAGCATTTAACTTTTTGAAAGAGTAGTGCCCTCCACACAAGTGCAGTCCTGTCTGTAATCCTCAGCTGTTGAATAGACAAAGAGGAGATTTTTATCTGGGAAAATATGAAGAATAAAGATGGCATGATAGCATAATGTGGATATTAAGTAGATTGTTTCCAGGGCTTATGCAGAAATGTTTTGTTCGTAAATGCTAGAAGAGCATTCACCCTGAAACAATGGGGCAAATTAGCATTCATCCAGCCCAAGGGTGTCAGCAACGTGCCCCCACTCACACACATACATAAGCATAGTGATGGATGCACTGCTCTTACTTGGGAGGTCACCATTATGAATCTCTCCTTGCAAGGCACTCTGTCACATTTCAAGCAATATCTATACAAAGGGGGGCTTTTTGATCCAGATAATAAAGTTCTTCCACATAAAAGAAAGCCGCTTTCAATGACATGATTAATTTCAGAAATACCTGGCATCTGAGCGAAGACAGGCCTTTGAAGGAAGACTGATGATAAAACATAAAAAAAAAGATAATTAGCAAAATGTCTAGTGACTCTATCTGATTGTTGGCAGAATGACCAGTAAATGTGGGTTAAAATGTACTCATGAGATGGACGGGGACTGGGGGGGAGTTAGTACTGATATGGCCGTGGTTAAATATAAACTTGACTCTTGCAGTTTCTATGTTTCTCTGCAGGTTAAAGATAACAATCTGTTTTTTTCCATAGAAACTGCTTTGCCTCGTTGGGTAAGTTCACTTATAATCTCCATGTTATGCAGCATGTAGTAAACACAAGGAGCATTGTTTCCATCACTGCAGGTCTAGGTTACACTGCATAGTCCCATGATACAGCCACAGGGCTAGATGTCTGACTCCTAGAACAGCTAGTTAAAGGTGCTTAAGGACCTATGGGCCCATTTTACCAATATTCATTCAATTTTACTAAGCGTGATGGGTTCGTTTGTGGTTAAAAAATACCAAATGTTTCCATTTTCACAATCTGAGTTTTTACAATTTGCACCAGTGATTAATGCCTAAAAGGGGGTGTCAGAGCTCAGAGCTATCTTTGAGCTTTAACACCCCCATTAAATGGAAGGGTGTAAAACGGCTCAAAGCAGTCAAACACATTCAGATGAATTGACTCTTGTAACTGCACTGATAAATGTGTCAATTCAGTAAATGTTTTCCTGGCTGTCAGTAAACATTTCCTAATAACCAGTAAAGTGTAAATGTAAATGTGATAAAATTCTAGTGAATTCCTAAGAATCTATAATATTAAGATACATTTCCCAGCATTATTTCTACTTCCCAGTAAAAAGAAAACTTAATTTAGAAAACTTAAATGAAAAAATTAAATAGCTTGAATCTTAGAAAACAGCTCCCAAGCTTGCCAGGTATTCGATTTCTATACAGGTATGGGATCTGTTATCCAGAAACCCATCATCCAGAAAGCTCCAAATTACAGGAAGACTATCTCCTGTAGACTTCATTTTAATTAAATAATGAAAATGTTTCTCTAATGAAACAGCACCTTGTACTTGATCCCAACAGAGATATAATAAATCCTTATTGGATGCAAAACAATCCCTTTGGGTTTAATTAATGTTTAAACAATTTTTTTTAGTTGACTCAAGGTATGGAGATCCAAATTACGGAAAAATCCCTATCTGGAAAGCCCCAGGTCCCAAGCATTCTGGATAACAGGTCCCATACCCTATTCAATTTTTCAAGTTTTTTGCACTTAAGGAGCAGATTTATCAAATTTCATATTTGTGTAATGTTTGTGTTTTTTTTCTACTTTGACTAAACTCACATTAAAAAAGCAAATATTTATTAAAAAAAAACACAAACACCCTGAATTCTTAATTTTCGCGTATTTTATAATGGACTGCAAAGCTCAAAAAAATTTGAAAAGCTCGAATTCACTAGAGTTGAAATTTTGCCTAGGAGAGCTCCCACTAACTTTTACATGACCTTGCAAACTTTTAAATGCTGACATTTTACAGTAGAGTTTTTTTGGTCAATAAATTTAAAAAAATCAGTTTTCAATTATTCAATTTCATATTTTTTAATTAAAAAAAACCCTCAAATAACAGAAATTTATTGTTGCTTGAGAAAAAGCTGCCAATTTTTTTCTTATTTAAGAACACCCACTCTGGGAAAAATATCTTAACTAACAAGGTTCTTTTCCCCAAACCCCAAATGAGTACCCGTAGGGCTTCCTTTCTGATAGCTTGAGCCTACAGTTTCGAATAACATTAAATCTGCCCTTAATCTTGAAAATGAGAAAACTGGAAAATGTTCCAATTTAGAAAATTGGAAACTCAAATTCACATTCATGATTTCTGCTTCAAAAAACTCAAATTATGCTAAAAAGTTGAATTTGAAAAAAAAATGTGCCCCTTGGATTTGAATTGATAAACATGAAAAATAAATATTATTGCTTTTGTAGAAAGTAAAGCAAATTTGGTTGGAGAGAAAGAGAGGTAGAGGTTAGTTAGTCATGGAAGCCGCAATATTGCTTTAACTGGACAAACCTCCAAGCCCATATGGCAGATCTATATCAAAAATTCAATCTGTCCATCCCCTATTGAATTTCAGTTTAATCAGAGATTACTAAACCTGCGGCTGGTCTTATGAAGCGTTAAGATCCACCCTGTCATTTCTGTATCCTTTTGTTGCATGCTATAAGGGTTTAATTACATGCAATATAAAGTGTTCTAGATCTTTATGATGGATAACATAACATAAAATGAATGTCTTGCTGGAGGGCTTTACTCACTAAGGTTTAAACCACAAGGAGCATGTCATGGTGGTCTCCTAAAGTCAAGTTGAATGTATGGATTGAAACTCTATATACTCTAAATACTTCTATCATTGTAAAGGCTAATTAGTTTGTAATATGAAACATTGGAAAAGCATAATAGCAGCTCAAGAGCTTATATGTTAGGCAATAAAATGTGTTTATTTATGTTAACCTAACCTGTACACACTGGTAATGATATGTGACATTGGTTAACATACGCCTTATTAGTAACACTTGGCCTAGCAAAGTCATATATCTCAGGGTTAGATTTATTAATATTTAACTATACAAAAATATATAGATATTTCCTTCACTTGAAACAATGGACTATTACAAAGTGGGGTTTAGCTGTGTTTTTTTCCCATAAAAAAGTGTTTGAGAATAGATTAGTGTGTGCAAAGAAGAACAGTTTCATGCATTTCCTCTTTGATCCAATACATTTAAATGGAAGCTGTTATATTGCTTGGATGATATTATATGTACAAATGGTGTAGATATCAGTGGCAATACCTATTTATATCCAATAGCGGTGTTGTCCTAAATCTTTTATTTCTGCCCAAAGTCATCTACCTTTTGAGGTGGATGTATTTTGTATGTACTGTATGTATAACTTTATTTATAAAGCGCCACAAGGGTACACAGCGCTGTACAATCTTACAGAATACAAAATTACACACAGCGAGTACAAGTGATATAATAAATAAATACAATAAATATATATATATATATATATAAGTGCCATGTGGTATGAGACACAGTAGGAAGGAGGTCCCTGCCCCGTAGAGCTTACAATCTAATATTTCCGCTCCAATCCACAATCTTAGCCTACTCCTGACAGCACCTAAATCATCAGGATCCTTAATAGACCCTTGCAGCCCCTGAACTGCTATAAGATAAGACATACAAAAAACTGTAGTACAGGTATAGGACCCGTTATCCAGAATGCTCGGGACCAAGGGTATTCCGGATAAGGGGTCTTTCCGTAAATTGGATCTCCATACCTTAAGTCTGCTAAGAAATCAATAAAACATTAATTTACCCCAATAGGATTGTTTTGCATCCAATAAGGATTAATTACATCTTAGTTGGGATCAATTACAAGGTACTGTTTTATTACTACAGAGAAAAAGGAAATCAGTTTAAAAATTCTGAATTATTTGATTAAAATGGAGTCTATGGGAGATGGGCTTTCCGTAATTCGGAGCTTTCTGGATAACGGGTTTCCGGATAAGGGGTCCGATACCTGTACAAGTGTTTTACAGTGTATGTCCTTGGTATGTAGTAGTTCCTTGAAAAAGAGACAAAAATTGCCCCTGTTAACTATGAATTTAAAGTGCCAAAAAGCACCCAGTGCAGTTTCATCTCAAGGAGATTTTGGATCAAAATAGTTTTTTAATTTGGAGCATTTTGTCCCAATCGACACTGGCATGAAACAGCCATGGGCTCATTTATAAACACAAAGCAGAAACATTCACACAGCGAACATATTTGCCTGGCTGGGCGAGGTTGGTGTATTTAATGTACAAATATAATTGCACATTTGTATTAGTGCTGCAATAGTCCACAGTTAGAGCATTTTATATATTGCATATTGGCAAACTGTGAATATTATGTACATACAGGCATTTCTCTGATTTACGTCAGAACTTTGGTGGCAGAGAGAGAAAAAATCCAGTGACCAGTTTGCTCAAACTGCGCTTTTATAAACACAAAGCTACTCTCAATGTGATATTTGTGTGCAACAACCACGGACAATGGTTCAAACAAGCACCCGTCACTGCAAATGGCAAAGAAAGAAAAGACTAATGCAGTAATGTCAGTATTTACAAATATGAGAATAAATATGAGCTGCTTTTATAAATGCCCCACCCCCATATGGCATTACCCTAACCTAAGGGGTCTATTTATCATGCTCTGTAGATAACTAACACCGGAAAACAGTGTAAAAAGCTTTGTGAAATAAATTGCAATTTTATCAAGGTGTGTGTTTTGTTTTACTGCCTGCCTGATATGATGCCATTATTTTACACCACTTCAGACCTTGCATAATCCGGTCAATGGGAAAAATTCAAGCAGCAGGTAAGTTCCTGAGGAAGCCGCTCTGGGAATATCCGAAAAAAGAACCGCAAAGGATAAATTCCCATAGCAATTTTCCTATAGCATCTTCAAGCGGCCACAATTTACGCCAGATTTTTACACAGAGGTACGTGATCGGTGAAAATACATACACAGCTTGATAACAATGCCTTTTCTTATGCAGCAATGTTGGGCAATGGTGTATTTGGTCGCTGTTAGTGATGAGGGAGTCTGTCCTGTTTTGGCACAAAAATTTGCAAAAATTAATGAAACGCATTGAAGTCAATAGAATTTTCCCATTTGGTGGCAACCTTTTTTGTAGCTAAAGAGTCTATTGTCTGCAGCGAATTTGCAGCGAATTTTTTTCTCGTCACTTGATACTGTTTTTTACGCAGCATGATAAATAGTCCCCCTAAATGTTAGTTGTCGTTTTGTTACCCCCAGGATAAGCTTGCTAAGTAGCTTGTCACTCTTATCAAACACATGAATGATAGTCGGCAAAACTAAACATATTTGTCTTAAAAATTCAGATGATATACACTCTTTGGAGCGCTCTTGTAAGCAGTTCATGGGTAGTACACATACAATATATTATATAACCAAAGGAAAACAAATCTACTTGAAACATCTACATTACAAGATGATAGATGCTTGGCTACAGATTCATGGGAACAAACTCGCATTTGCAGCAAGTGAACTTTTCTAAAGGTTTTTAAATGTCCCTTGAAAGGGAAAAAAAAGACAGGTAATTTGTCCCTTTGATCGATGCTTCTTGGGTTGTGTATATTTGTATAGTTCTTCTATTGCAGTGTGGTTTTCATAAAGGAACTATCTATGCCCGAAGGGTATTCCTACTACATAATCATTTACTTACAACCGGAATCTGATCTAAGTTGCTTAGTAATACCTTACCCTGTTTAAGATTTCAGTCTTTAGGCACCATTATAGGACAAACAATAAAAATTTACGCCAGAGGATATGTAAAATAAGGCGATGAATTGAACACAAATTGAGGGCTAAATTTACGTTTCTTTTCAAGCAATTTAAAGTTAGATGCTGTATACAGAACACCGATGCGACGCTCTGCTAAATGTAGAAACAGTTCCAAAGTGTTGATTTATGAGAAGCGTTGCTCAAGAGAAGTAATTGTTTATGAGCAATTTAATGTATGCCTGGAGGGCTCTGAGGGGTTAATGATTGTTTCAATCTATTGGAAGGTAAATAACATACAATTTTATATGCACAGTTGTCAGCTCTTACATCTGATGGATTTAAAGTCAGAACTACTTCATGGAACATTTTGAGCTTTATAGATTTTATTCATACATTTCTTTTATTAGTTAACCCTTATTACTTAACTGGTTAGTAGTGAGGAGTGAATATTTTTCGCCAGGTATGAACTTGTGGCTAAATTCTGCATTTTTCCATTTTTCTGAAACTGCGGCAAAAATTTGCAGTGAAAAAAATTTGATCGGAGTGAAAAAAAAAGGCCCACTTTAATGCATTTGGAGTGAGATTAAACTGGAAAAAAACGCCCATTTTCTTTAATGTATTTGAAGTGAGAAAAAAAGTTGTGTACATATAAAAAAAGCCCTGTGTATAATAAAAGTTCCGTGGTTGCATTTCGTAATTTTTTGCTGTTTCTAAAATTTTTCGGTGAATCAAAGTGGGACAGATTCACTCATCACCACTGGTTAGTGTATATGTAGAAATACAGCAGATAATACAGCAAAAATATAAAAGCTCACAAATGATTCCAACATGCGTTTAATTTTGATTTGTTGTCACTAGAATTAGGGAACAACCAATTACAAACGTAAAATAAAATAGCTTTGCATTGTGTTTATTTCTTAAAAAGAAAAATACAATAAATATTTACTTTTTTTTTGGAATATTACACGCACTAAGCCTCTGGTAATTATGAAGGAATGCTAATATGCAAACGACCAAGCCTTTTGACATCAAAATCAACATCACTCCTTCGAGAACATACTTTCCTTCTACTTTCAGCAAGGAGTTAAGGAGCTGAGGCTTTTAGCATCTCATTTCACTCACACACAGCCCATTATAACATGCATAAACAAGGATGACAAGTTGAGATTAATGAGAGTCCCCGAGTGACAGAACAATTTAATTGTCAGAAATCATAGAAGCTGAACTTTGCCAGTATATTTATACAAGACTGCCACAGCCTCAAATACATTCCTAATTGATTATGACCAATCAGTAATAACAAAGAAAGAAGCTTTGTAATAGTCTGATAATACGCAGTGTACAATAGGGATTCCGGGGAAATATTTCTATAAAATATGCCTTATGATAAAGCGCATTGAATGTTTAATATTTATCTTTTATACATCAAAAATATCACTTTGATTTTTTTTTTTAGAATTAAGAATTATTCATATAATATTTAGTATATGGTGGATTTAGTATATGTTCTGTTTTAAAGCCCATTTGAAATGTTTTAGCAATTCTTCTAGGTTTTGCTTTTGTGCAATTATATTTTTTATTATTTTCAACACACTTATTAGAGTTATACAAACACAAGATTTGTTTGAATGTCTTTAAATATTTTTTCAGGTTAAATTGTAGGCACAGATGTAGTTCAGGATTCTACATGGATGTGCTGTTATACAGAGAAATCCCGCAGCACTCGAGGTTTCAGTTCATTGTTTACAAGGTGGGACCTCACACCACCATTTTTGAGCACAGTGCAAGATGCCTCATTATATAAGGTCACTGTAGAAAAAGTCTCAGTGAACTGAAGTGGCCACGAAAAAATGCTCATAGACTCCAATGTATTTGCATGGAAAATGTAACCACAAAAAAATAAAAAGTTGCCGCAAGAAAGTCGCCAAATACATATATATATATATTGTTTTCTATGCCTTTCACAACTATTCATGTTTTGCTTTTTTTCCAAATTGTTTGGAAAACCGAACATGACAGATTCGCTCATCACTACTATTGGTTCCAGAAAGGGTGGTTGGATCAAAACAGCAGGAATCCAAAAGGCATTAATAAGAAAAAGAAGGTGATATTAGCCATACCTTCCACTTAGATGGGTATTCCTTTTTTCTGGTTATTTGATCTATGAGATGAATGTTGTATATATATCAGAGAGCACCACAGCTTCATTGTAATCAGCTTGAAAAAGGAACTAAAATGCTGAAAGCTTGCTATGGTTATCTTAGTTAGCCAATAAAGGTATCACCTTTATACCACTTCTGTTATTTTTTATTTCAAAAGGGTTACCCTGTAACACTTTGGGGCACATTTACTAATGCACTAACGGGCCGAATGCATCCGAATACGTTTTTTTCATAATGATCAGTATTTTGCGATTTTTCGCAAAATTGTCGCAACTTTTTCGTAGCCATTCCGAATGTTTTGCAAAATGTCGTGACTTTTTCGTAGCGTTACGACTTGCGCGAATTGTCGCAACTTTTTCGCAGCTTTCGCGCAGAGTACGAAAGTTTCGGATTCATTCAAGCTTCAGTATGGTGACTTTTCTTGGGCCAGGTTGGAGCTGCAGAGTGCCATTAAGTCCTATGGGAGGCTTCCAAAATCATGCTAAGTCTGAAAGTTTCGCCCGCCGTTTACGAGCGCTCAATACATAAAAGTCACGACAAGATACGAGCAAATCGTAACGATTACAAAAAAGACGAGACTTTTCACGCAAATCGTAATGGTTACGAAAAAGTCGCGACAATTTACGAAAAGTCATAACGGCGACTAGAAAATCGCAAAAAATACGAAAAAGTTGCAAAATGTTCATTTTCCAATCGGAATTTTTCCAATTCCGATTCGAATTCGTGTCTTAGTAAATCAGCCCCTTTGACTGGCTAACATGGTACATCAACTTTTCCTGTATCCATAGTCTGTGGCAAAGGCATAATGGATACAACTTCAATAAGAAGGATTTTATTACATCCCTAAATATATAAATAATAATGTTAAAGATGATAATGTCCATGTAAGCATTTTTTTAGCATAGTATCCCTATAGAATATCCCAAAGAAAAAAATTGCTTAAAAATCATAATTTATTGCTACAGGCATGGGTTCCAGCATCTGGAAACCCATTAGTAAGAAAGCTCCGAATTAGCCATCTCCCATAGACTCCATTATAAGCAAATAATTCTAATTTTTAAAAATGATTTAATTTTTCTCTTTAATAATAAACCAGAACCTTTTACTAACTAAGATATAATTAATCATTATTTTGTTTATTTAACGTTTACATTATTTTTTAGTAGACTTGGGGGGGATTTATTAATATTCAGATTTTTGTGTTTTTTTCTTAAACTAAAACAAAGAAAAATCTTCCAACTGTAAAAGGGAAATCTGCCATTGATCTTGACAAGTTTTAGCAGTTTTGTTGCATAATAGTGACAAATTAGCATTTTTTTCCACAACAAAATCAGGTTTTTGGCAACAAAAAAAACTGAACCAAAAAAATCAAGCATTAGTAAATGCCCTCATAAAGTATGGTGATTAGTGATGAGCAAATTGTTTCACCAGGCATGGGTTTGATGCAAAATTCAACATTTTACCATGGGCGAATTTTCAGCTGAACCACTGGAAAACAATTGCTGCAACAAAGATTTGCAGATTGAGTAAAAAGTTGCGGTTGCATCAAAAAAGTCGCAGATGTATCAAATAAGTTGTAGTTGCCTTGAATAAGTTGTGTCAAAAAAGTTGTGCTGTAGCCGCATTTCACAAATTTTTCACCGTTTCGATAATTGTTTAGCAGTTTTGTGAATTTTTTTGGCAAAGTAAAACAGGACAGATTCACTCATCACTAACAGTGATCCAAATAATTGAAATACCCCTTTAAAAGAAAACCACAGGTCCCGAGCATTCTGAATAACAGATCCCCATACCTATATAAGGGGGCTGATTCATCAAAGTACGAGTTTGAATCCCAAAATGGGAAAAATTCGGATTGGATACGATAATTTCTGATGATCGCAAATATCACGAAAATGCTTACGGAAAAATCGTATTAGTTACTATAATAACTTATTGGCGATCTGAAAGTCACAAAATTTTCGTATTCGAACGATCGTAAACGGTGGGAAAACCTTTCTGACTTTGATCCTTCAGTGCATGATTTTGAAAGTCTCCCATAGGACTCAATGGCACTCTGCAGCTCCAACCCGGCCCAAGGAAAGTCTCCCATAGGACTCAATGGCACTCTGCAGCTCCAACCCGGCCCAAGGAAAGTCTCCCATAGGAATCAATGGCACTCTGCAGCTCCAACCTGGCCCAAGGAAAGTCTCCCATAGGGCTCAATGGCACTCTGCAGCTCCAACCTGGCCCAAGGAAAGTCTCCCATAGGGCTCAATGGCACTCTGCAGCTCCAACCCGGCCCAAGGAAAGTCTCCCATAGGGCTCAATGGCACTCTGCAGCACCAACCCGGCCCAAGGAAAGCCTCCCATAGGGCTCAATGGCACTCTGCAGCTCCAACCCGGCCCAAGGAAAGTCTCCCATAGGGCTCAATGGCACTCTGCAGCTCCAACCTGGCCCAAGGAAAGTCTCCCATAGGGCTCAATGGCACTCTGCAGCTCCAACCTGGCCCAAGGAAAGTCTCCCATAGGGCTCAATGGCACTCTGCAGCTCCAACCCGGCCCAAGGAAAGTCTCCCATAGGGCTCAATGGCACTCTGCAGCTCCAACCCGGCCCAAGGAAAGTCTCCCATAGGGCTCAATGGCACTCTGCAGCTCCAACCCGGCCCAAGGAAAGTCTCCCATAGGGCTCAATGGCACTCTGCAGCTCCAACCCGGCCCAAGGAAAGTCTCCCATAGGGCTCAATGGCATTCTGCAGCTCCAACCTGGCCCAAGGAAAGTCTCCCATAGGGCTCAATGGCACTCTGCAGCTCCAACCTGGCCCAAGGAAAGTCATGATACCGAAGCTTGAATGAATCCGAAACTTTCGTACTCGGCGCGACAATACAATTTTGTCGCAAAGTACAAAAAAGTAGCACAAAGTACAAAAAAGTTGCGCAAAGTACGAAAAAAAGGTACGAAAAAGTCACAGAAAATACACTTGGTACAAAAAAGTCGGATTCGGGCCGATTGTACTTTAATAAATCTGCCCCTTAGTTTGTTTTAATGTTTCGTTTCTGGTGACCCAGACTAAGATTGTTTTTACAAAAGAAAATTCATTCCTATCATAAACATGCACAGACAGGAAATAAAACCAATTAAAAAAAAAAGGCTCAGGTGAACAAACAATGATCGATATTTATTTTTTACATTTATTATTAGGTTCACATTGAAAAATGTAAAAAAAATATAGCCTGAGCTGTAAATGAAGTACTACAGTTAACAAGTTTATATTCATATAGTAAACAGTTTTCCTATGTCTCTTATGATCTTAACATAATGTTGACACTTCAGCCTGATGAATCCAAAGAGCTCAGTTTGACAGTGTCCTTTCATGTAAAACTTGAAAAAATAATCTGTTTGGTATTTAAGGCTCAGGCGAATGACTTCACTGGGAAAGTATGTGAAAGATACTTTGGAAATAAATATGCACAAGAAATTACAACACTGTCTAAATGACCCTATACCTTGGAATGTCTAGAACTGTGAGAATCACAAGGTCAAGAAATATGTACAGTCCTAGTGCCTTTAAAACGACTATTCCTTATTTGGAGTCTGCACAGACATGAAAGCCAAAGTTATATAAACTAAAAGGAAGAGTTTTCCCTGCTGCCTTCATGCCTAGTCCTTGACCTATCCCATTTATAGTTTCCGTTAAGATACCATGCATTGCAAGTTCATTTGTTTCCAAGTTGTCTTCCAACAATGATTTTCAGAACCAGCTAGTTCTTCATACAAGACGAAGATATGTAAGCAGAAGCCGGAGATTTATTTGTCAGTAAAAGTGCAAGTTATTAATGGATGGTTTGCAATCACATAAGTTAAACAATTTCCCTGTTAGCAATATAAGGATTTAAATGCACTTTTGCTTGCAAAATGTATTCATTCTTTGGGTCCCTCGGCATTATTCAAAGCAGACACATGAATCACAATGTTACGTTCACCTTATATGGTAAATAGGTTTTAACCTTAATATTCTATAACACGTAAGAGATTTCCTGATAAACATCAGATGTTCTTAACAGTGTTATATTTTGATTTCGCTGAAAGAGTTCAAAGTCTTAGGGGAAATGTATTTGGCTCACACTGTACAGAGACAGTTGTGGAGGTAAATACAGTAAATATACTATGAAAAACTCTAAAAGGAAAATATGTGTTTGAATGATTAATATTACACCTATAAAATCTGTATCTTACATATAAGGGGGCATTTATTATTATTAACATTTATTTCTAAAGTGTCAACATATTCCATAGCGCTGTACAATAAGTGGGTTTAATCATTGGACACACAGAGTAACATATAAAGCAACTAATAACAAGAGGTGAAGAGAGCCCTAGCAAAAAGAGCTTACAATCTACAATTTACTAAACGGTTAGAACTTTTTCGGGTCAGACTTTTTCTCTTTGAAAACTCGAAAAAGTTGCTGGAAAAAAAGCACAACTTTTCCGAGATTTATTATGCAACAGAATTGCGAAAATTCCAAATCCGAAAATAGGCCAACTAAAACCATTTGATATCATGTACAGTCAATGGCAGATGTCCCTTAGAGGTTTTTGGTTTTTTGACACTGGCTTTTGTGCAACAATACGAAAAAGTTGTGGTTTTCTCAACTTTTTTTTAGTTAATGTTTTTCGGTTAAGATCTTTTAATAAATGACCACCATTCGTGGAAATAAGTTTTTTCGTGCTTTTAAACAAATATAAATCTGACAAAATAAGTTTTAGTAATTCTCCCCCTATAGTATTGCCACCTTTTGTAAATGTTCTTACCAGCTGGGCTGTGGTGGAAGGACAGATGGTGAGGAAAGGGGGCAGAGCTATAGCATAATGGGTGGGCAGTAGGCGGCTTCTGGACAAGTCGGAGAAAAGACGGGGTAAGATTGGAGAGGATTGGGGCTTAAGTGTGCTGCCAGGGTCACAGCAACAAGGGTATTACAAATTAACCAGCAAGTTACGGCTAGATTGGTAATATACCAGCAGGGTGGCAACCCTACTAACAGGCAACACAGTACATAATGATATGTTATTGTTTGTCTGATAGCATATCCATCTGCTCAAAAATAAGAGGCATTTTTTAGGCAAGATAGCAGCAATGATAAGCATTGCTAAGTTCCATTCCAACCAGTCCTATATCTGCAGTTTCTTTATTCTTCCCATGCTTGCATAGTTTTCCTGGCTACTCTGGTTTGATTTTCGCCCACACCCCAAAAACATACATGCAGGTTAATTTGCTGATTTGCTAATTTGATCCTAGTGTGTGTGAATATGAGTGTAATTTTAGAATGTAAATTATACCGGGCTAGAAAATTATGTATAATCTCTGAAATATTGAAACTTTGTAACATGTCAGGAATATAAATAAAGGATAATTGCGTTTTGGAGCAACTGGAGCAAGGAAAGGTCACTGAGAAAGACAAAGCATGAAAAAAATGACCAGGAACTAGTATATAAAGCAAAGGAAAGAAGGGCTGGGAAGTTGGCAGTGTCTAGACTAGACAAGTGCTTCTAGACTGGAACTAAACCCCAAATAACTATGTGCCTGTTATCCAAATGTCTGAGGTAATCTAAGGACGATACATTCCAGTATGGCCAGTATGCTTTCCAACAAGATAAAGAACAATCTGAATAGACAAGATTCCTTTTGTTTGAAAGTTATTAAATATATAGCGAGATGGTTTTGTATGTTCATCTGCTTGACTCAAATGTATTAGGCAATGAAATATATATCCACGCTGTGTTTTGTTTCTCAGTAGATGACCATCACTGTTGGTACTTAATGAACTTATTGTAGGTCTGTATAGAAATGTGTCTATAGTATATGCACTGAGGGGTCATTTGGAGGGGTTGAACTTGATGGCCCTTTGTCATTTGTCAACTCCAATTAACTGTATAACTATAAATGGCTTAATAACATACACATTAAAGTAAACATATCCTGATACTTTACTTTTCCTATTGAGTGGAGATCAAAATAAGGATCCCAATTCATCTTACAACATGATAAAAATCTCTCTCTCTCTCTCTCTAAAATCTTTCTCTCTCTCTCTCTCTATATGTATATATATATAAAGATATAGATATATAGATATAAAGATATAGATATGCAATATATTTCCCATTTTGAAATATGAAAAAGAAAAACACTGTGCTGTATGTTCAATGGGCATTTATAACAGAGAATGACATACACATGCAGTATGGAAAGGAGGGCCATATGGCCTTACCTTAATATCTCAAAGGATTCATCTTATGATTTAAAATAATTACTCCTCTTATGATGTAAAATAATGATATAGATAGATAAATATAGGTATACAGATATGCACTATATTTCCAATTTTGGAATATGGAAAAGGAAAAACCTGCAGTACCTATTTTCTTGCACTAGCTGATTTAGCTACATAGTTAGGAGCTGACAATTAGATATTAGCCATGAAACTTGAACAGGAATATGGTAAATTGTTTCAATATTCATTATCCCAGCTACCCTTCCAATCCTGGAAATAACTTATATGTTATATTATATATGTATTATTTTAATGCTCAAGGCATTGTCCATACTGCCGTTTAATAGGCATTTAAAACCAAGAATGACATACATATGCAATATGGTACAGAGGGCCCTGTTCACTAACATATGGCCTTACCTTAATATCTCAAAGTACTTGGAGACAATAAAGACCTTTTGTTCAGGCACAAATAGTATGTTACTTCTACATTTTACATTAGAACATGGATCAAAGCACTTCTCTCTCCAATCTCAGCTTATATTTCAGGAATAGAATTTGGCAGATGCCCCAGGCAGTCCCTTATTAAAGATATTGGTGGCACGCATTCTTCTAAGCAGGTACGGCAATAACCAACAAAACTCTTCCACCAGCCATATCTGTCTTGATTCATTAAATCTATCTACTATCTACTGTGACACATGAATAAATGTTCACTATGTAACAAAATTACAGATATTCATGGTAAAGACAACCTCTAAAATGTCCTCCTCTCCAATGACCAGGAACTTTAATATATTCATTTATGTCTTCTTGCGAGTAGAGTTTTCATTTATGATTAAAACAGGTAAGATTTATCATATATTGGGTGATTTTTTTTTTTATACAAGAAATACATTATAAAG
This sequence comes from Xenopus tropicalis, assembly GCF_000004195.4. Lineage (NCBI taxonomy): Eukaryota > Metazoa > Chordata > Amphibia > Anura > Pipidae > Xenopus > Xenopus tropicalis. The sequence continues at coordinate 31,131,786 of NC_030681.2, read as the reverse complement.
AACTAAATTCCCCCCTAACAAATGATAATTTTAAACAAATTAATCTTGATATAAAGAGATAGTAGAAACAAGACGATATGTGCTGGAGGTGCAATGGTGAGAGTGGGACAATTTCCCACATCTGGTACACATGTCCAAAAATGAAAAACTTCTGGGAATAGGTTGAACAAACATGTAGTGACATCCTTGGTTGCCAGGTCAGACTCTCCCCCCAATTAATATTGTTATCCCATACAGATATACCTGAAAAGACGTTTAAAAAAAGTTTGCTAATGCAACTGATACTAGCTGCTAAAAATTTGATCCCTAGAAAATGGAGAAATGAAAATCCCCCCTCCATAGAGGAGTGGTTAACAAACGTAAATGATATCTACCTCATGGAGGAAATCACATCCTCCTTATCGTCCACAACACAAAAGTTTATCACAACCTGGCAACCATGGGTCTCATACTTAAACCTACATAACAGATTGTAGAATAGGCATTTACCAAACAAGACAGATCAATAACAATGGAAGACAGTACTAACATAGAACTAATACATAGCATTAAAGTTACTTACCTTGTTGATATCTGAATGTTTCAATGTATACAAATCTTGCAGAAGAGACCTAAATGAATGAATGTACAATTTAAATGTGCCAAAAACCATTAAGGAATAATCTGTATAAAGCAATCTTTTGTTTATCAATAAAGATTTGAATACAAAAAAAAAAAGAGATAGTAGAAGAGAAAAACAGGTTTTTCTAATATAATGTACACACAAATCTCTCTCTATCTATCCATCTATATCGATATCATCTACTGTATCTATCTATCTATCTATCATCTATCTATCTATCTATCATCTACTGTATCTATCTATCTATCTATCTATCTATCTATCTATCTATCTATCTATCTATCATCTATCATCTATCTATCTATCTATCATCTACTGTATCTATCTATCTATCTATCATCTGTCTGTCTGTCTGTCTGTCTGTCTATCTATCTATCTATCTATCTATCAATCATCTTTTTAGCACAATTTCTGCTTTTCTCACGCAGCCATAGGTTTTTATCTGTATGCACTGCAGAGTGTCATACAAGTAGATGTGCACATGTGGATAATGCTCAGTGAAAAGTCCGCTTGTGCATTGACCTTTAAAATTTAAAGAATATTTTAGCCTTTTGTGTTGGGAATTTACAAAAATATTTTGTTTGCTGTTCCATATAGGAGATGAAAGAGAAAATCATTTTATATTTAATTTCAAGTGTATATTTTAAAGTTATATCTGTAATGTGCAATGTGAGATGTTGGTCTCAGATAGTTATATTATGAGACATTTTTAACGTCTAACCTTTAATCTCATGGTTGCGTTCACTTTTGGCACTGATCTTTTAGACATGGGACCAGCTTAATTGTCTTTATGGTGATTTGAGAATAGACAGGTTATATGGACAAATTGCCCATAGAGGAAATAAAATCTAAGCATGCAGCAATGAATATAAGCCACAGTTCTAAACTAGATGACAATTGAGGTTTCACAATGTGTAACTCTCTGTACTTGGCTGGCAATGCACGTCCCCATGTAAGCGTGTCCATGATCCTGTGTTGGCATAAGGGTGTGTGCAAGCATGTGTCCGTGCATGCACCAACAGAAAGTTGTGTCCTCATGCCTGACACTGTGTGCTTACACTCAGTAGAAGATTCCACCATAACCATTAATTCATCCTATGTTACAAATGAAGTCAAAGTTGGTTAATGCAATATTCATCAATATATTCCTGATGGTTAAAAGCATCCTATAGTTATCAAGCATGTTAGCTGGATGGAGATTTAGGGGCACATTTACTAATCCACAAACGTCCGAAAAGCGTCCGAATGCGTTTTTTTCGTAATGATCAGTATTTTGCGATTTTTTCATAAATTGTCGCGACTTTTTCGTAGCCATTACGACTTGCTCGTAAATTGTCACGACTTTTTCATAGCCATCGCGCCGAGTACGAAAGTTTCGGATTCATTCAAGCTTCAGTATCGTGACTTTCCTTGGGCCAGGTTGGAGCTGCAGAGTGCCATTGAGCCCTATGGGAGACTTTCCTTGGGCCGGGTTGGAGCTGCAGAGTGCCATTGAGCCCTATGGGAGACTTTCCTTGGGCCGGGTTGGAGCTGCAGAGTGCCATTGAGCCCTATGGGAGACTTTCCTTGGGCCGGGTTGGAGCTGCAGAGTGCCATTGAGCCCTATGGGAGACTTTCCTTGGGCCGGGTTGGAGCTGCAGAGTGCCATTGAGCCCTATGGGAGACTTTCCTTGGGCCAGGTTGGAGCTGCAGAGTGCCATTGAGCCCTATGGGAGACTTCCCTTGGGCCAGGTTGGAGCTGCAGAGTGCCATTGAGCCCTATGGGAGACTTCCCTTGGGCCAGGTTGGAGCTGCAGAGTGCCATTGAGCCCTATGGGAGACTTTCCTTGGGCCGGGTTGGAGCTGCAGAGTGCCATTGAGCCCTATGGGAGACTTTCCTTGGGCCAGGTTGGAGCTGCAGAGTGCCATTGAGCCCTATGGGAGACTTCCCTTGGGCCGGGTTGGAGCTGCAGAGTGCCATTGAGCCCTATGGGAGACTTTCCTTGGGCCGGGTTGGAGCTGCAGAGTGCCATTGAGCCCTATGGGAGACTTTCCTTGGGCCAGGTTGGAGCTGCAGAGTGCCATTGAGCCCTATGGGAGACTTTCCTTGGGCCGGGTTGGAGCTGCAGAGTGCCATTGAGCCCTATGGGAGACTTTCCTTGGGCCGGGTTGGAGTTGCAGAGTGCCATTGAGCCCTATGGGAGACTTTCCTTGGGCCAGGTTGGAGCTGCAGAGTGCCATTGAGCCCTATGGGAGACTTTCCTTGGGCCAGGTTGGAGCTGCAGAGTGCCATTGAGCCCTATGGGAGACTTTCCTTGGGCCGGGTTGGAGCTGCAGAGTGCCATTGAGCCCTATGGGAGACTTCTAAAATCATGCAAAGTCACAAAGGTTTGCCGCCATCTACGAGCGCTCAATATGAAAAAGTCGCGACAATATACGAGCAAGTCGTAATGGCTACGAAAAAGTCGCGACAATTTACGAGCAAGTCGCAATGGCTATGAAAAAGTCGCGAAATGTTCGTTTCCAATCCGATTATTTCCCATTCGGGATTCGGATTCGTGGATTAGTAAATCAGCCCCTTAGAGTCGAGAGTAACAGATGTAGTTTTCAAAGTATCCTTGTGAGCCACCCAATACAAAATAAGACAGCTCATGAAAACAGACCCAGCACTGAGGCCCAGTTGCAGGTATACGCATATTACGAGAAGACCAGGACAGTAGGGTAAAGTAGAGTGAGTAATGGATTGGAAAGGATATGGAGATATGCAAGTTAGCTATTGGGATCAATGATTTTGTGTGTGTGCCCAGAGCACCGCAATAAAACTGGGAACAAACCTATCTTTGATCTAAAGGTATTTGTGTCATTATTTATGGACATTTATACTGGCGATGGAAGAGGCCAGCACTACCCTTATCAGTATATTTTAAGGAAAATGTTATGGAAAGCTACACATGAAAGCAACCAATCCTTTCTAAAGCTACATTTATTTGCTTCAGAAGTACTTATTATCATGTGGAGAGATGTTATGCAGTGATAAGTGAATTTTTTCACCAGGCATGGATTCTGCATTTCGCCATCGGTGAAACTGCAGCAAATATTTGCTACAACAAAACATTTGCCAAGGAAAATGTCATTGACTTTAATAAATGCATTCAACATCTCCAAATAATATGAATACATTGTCAAAGTAGGAGAGTGACCAAGCTCAACACTTTCTATTAATTTTAATTCTCTTATTAACAATACACAGAGTATCACAGTAACATTAAACAAATGAATGCTGGTTACTGAGACTCTATAGTGAATGAGCCCTTGAATGTCCTCCCAAAATGAAATTCCTTTACTCTTACTGCAGCGCATGACAGCTGGAGAGCATCTAGAACTCAACTGATTGCCAAGTTCAACACTCATCCTTAATGTATTCTGACTTAAAGAGTGCAACCTTGTTTAATATACACTGCTAAAGCACACATTTTTCACGTGTTGCTGTGTCTGGGTGTATGATAACCATGTTGAAAATCTAATTATCTGTGCCGGAGTGAATATTGCAGTGCGAATGTTGCCTGCTGTGCTGTGAAAGGATCTGGTAAACACAATAAAATTTACAGAATATCCACAAAAAAGTGATTCAGTGCACAGTGTTTAAAGATAACATTACAGATGTTTGCAATTCTCAGCTCTCTGCATACTTTTTATATGCTACAAAAGTAAACACAAAGAACCAGCAACCAAAGTGCAGTCATTATAATACAGATCCTATTTATTTGGCCAATTGCTTACATACAATTTTTCCCAGAAAAAGCACTTACCTTCAGTAGCAGCATTCCTCTCTGTTTCTTTAGCTTCTGCCTTCTGTTTCCAAACTCATCATTTCTTACCGCTATTACTGCGACATTTGTTATACATGTAAAAAATCTGTCCAAAAGTCCTTGTGTGCCTTTATAGTCAACCTATTTATACTTTGCAATGGCACAATGACACGTCTCAGTTAAATTAAATACTGGTATAGGATCTGCTTACGAAAGGCTTGGGACATAAGAGTTTCTGCATAATATGGAGAAAAGGAATAGAAAGGGCCTGTGGCAGAACTCTAAAACTAAGGAAATTAAAGGTAAAATATAATGAAGGTGTAAGTCCTATTTACTTCTGGTACCTCCCTGTTTGGTTGTATTGCTTGGGAAAAGCATCTATGTATAGTGATGAGCAAATCTGTCTTGTTTTGCTTTGCCAAAAAATTTGCGAAACAACAGAAAAATTAGCGAAACGGTTACATTTTTTTTTTTACGCGACCACGCCCAGTTTGACGTGTCTGTGAATTTTTTGGATTACTTACAAGGCACTGTCTCTTTATAATAATAGTACTAATAATTATTCAGTCTGTATGGAGAATTGTTAGTTTACCTAGGACACAATGGGAAATTGTTTTGCCATACCCATACCCAGGTCCCATACCCAAAACAACTACAGTATATAGAATGTATACAGATATATACATAAAAAGTGAATTTTTCTAAGGTGCAGATTTATCAGCATCCATATTTACATTTTTTTTCTGTGATTCTACATTTTTCCACTAAAATCACAAGTTTGACTTATGGGTTTCAAAGCTGGAATTTTCAATATTTATTAAGTGAAAAAAACAATGTGAAAAACTTTCATTTAAAACTTTGGCAGGCATCTCAAAGCTTGCATGGTCATGTGGAAGTCAATGGGAGCTGTCCTTGGCAAATTTGTGTTTTTCGAGTTTTTTTTAATTTTATTTTTTGAGCTTGTTGACCCATTAAAAATGATGAGTAAAATACGAATTTGAAGTATTCAAGTTTTTATTGGTTCGTGTTTTTTATATCCAGATTTTTTATTTATCAGGCAAACATTTGATTTTTAATTGCATTTAAAAAAAATATAAAATTTCAGAAATACCTACTAATTAATAAGCCTCCGCGAAGATACTGTACGACTTAACAGCCCACCAAAATAGGTACGGAAAAGACCAAAACCAAAAGAGATAAAGGATGAAAGAAAATGGAATCTTTAGTCATTTGATTCTCGAGGCACACCTTCTTAAACATTTTCCCTGTACTGCTGGGTAGTGATGAGCGAATCTGTCCCTTTTCACCTAAAAATTTGCAAAACGGCGAAAAATCGTGCAATTTTTTTTTGTCACGCTAATCTCTTTTTTTGCTGCAACTGCACCTATTTTGCCACGACCGCGCCCAATTTGCCATGACCACAACTTTTTTTGACGTGCAACAAATTTTTCCACACTGAATTTTTGCAGAAGTTTCGCAAAACAATTCGCCAAAAATGCAGAAATTTGCTGCAAATCCATACCTGGCAAAAAAATTAGTTAATCGTTACTGTTGGGAACTTATTTCGTGACTATTGTGATGGGGTTGTGGAAGTGTATGGGTCATGGGTCCTAAGCAGTGTCGGATTGGCCCATTGGGATACCAGGAAAACTCCTGGTGGGGCCAGGTGTCAGTGGGCCCTTCTGCCTTTAACCAATTTGGCCTATTTCATGGCCATTCCCCTTTTTTTGCTTGGAAACAAAGAGATTAAAGAATAGATTATAGCATGTAAAGAAAATAGACTAGTAAAACAAAGAGGTTAAATGAGAAGGGGAAGAAAAATAGTCTGGAGAGTGGGCCCATAGTTGGAGGTTTTCTGGTGGGCCCCTGGCATCCCAGTCTGAAGTGGCCCCCAAACTGCATGTATCCTTACCCATGGAGCATTGTGAGAAACAGTGGCTTCTGATGGACAAATGCCAATGAATTTGCAAGACTGATTGCTTAGAGTTACAAAGCAGTAAATGTAAAATAAATATCTCACAGACAAATGAGTAGCCTTGTTTTACATGGCAGGAAAATACAAACGTAACATTTACAGTTTTATAAACCCCACAATATTGTCCTTTTAAAAGAAAAAGGCATTTGTGCATATGCTAAAAATACCTTAAATACATGAAGATACTTTCATGTTAATTAAACAAGGCATCATTTACGTAAATGAGAAGCGCAGTAAAAAGATATATAGTACTAAAAGAAAATGCATTGCTTTATAGAGTACCATGAGATTTAATCAAATAGCCATAAATTACAGGGGATGACGCCTGGTCCAAAACAAATTGGCAGAGAACACAGGATTATCAATTGTGGTCTAGCCTTTCACTGCAGGCTGTCCTGGCCTTATTTTATATCCATAGCTTCAAATTAACATGCATCCAAAGTAATTAAAGGTCATAAAATATATCCATAGACAGTTGGGACCATTGATTCATGTACAATCCCTCCAAAATATTTATGTAAGTAGCATGGTCAGTAAATAAGGCCATCTGATATTCATAACCCTTGTGAATAAGCCATGGGATAAAACAAACATTTCCGAGGATCAAAATACAAAGGTAATGAACCATCTAGAGATCAGCGAGTTTGGATTATTTATATTTAGTGATGAATGTGCTGAAGACTGAAAGTGAAGAGAAAATTCATTTCTTTCACATAACGAAATAAAAGTTGCCTTGTACTACAATTTTTTATCACTTGTTATTGCATAGTCTGAAATGTCAGAAAATATAATATATAAATATATGTGTATATTATATAAACGCATATTATTACATCTTCCATTACAGTAATATAATACTGAAAAAAAAGACAAATGAGCAATTTTTTAGTGCAATGCAGATTTTTTGTACGTGCAGATATCAAGTACGTATTACTTGATATGGCATATTCCAAAAAGCCAGTTGAAATATAAAACATGTATATACAGTAAGTATATATAAATATAAATATATATGTGTGTGTGTATATAAATACTGTATACATACACCTACACAATACACACAGTATATATACATATGGGGCCCAAGGATTTGATGTTATGGAGAGAGCATATTTTTCTTTTAATAGGGCAGTAAACCCCCTTGTTAAAAATAAGTGCAATAAATAGGGCTTGGTCTGAGCATCCTTATTGCCTATTGTTTAAATCATGAAAATCCTTTTTTTTTTTTTTTTTTATTTCTTGAGATAAACAGGGAAATTGAAGCTACTCCTTGTTTGGTTCTTGTAAGGCAAAGAATTAGATTCCCAATGCACTGATAATTCCTCAGCATAACGATCTTCTGCTTAATTGTAAGACAAAAGTGTGGGTTCGCAAGAACTAAACATAAGCACATTTTTATGTATCAGGCACAATTAATGGGGGACACAACTCAGAGCCTGGCTGCTATTATACTGAAATTACAGGAAAAAAAGCTGCATTATGAGTAAAAAACATGGTGATTTGCTACTGATAATGCACTTTGCACACTGCACTTGTAAATGACCCCCATAGTTTTTTTGTTACAGCAAAAAACTTTAATTTAAAAAAATAAGTTTTTTTATGGCATTAGTGGTCCATTAATACCGGACACATTTGCCTTAGTGCAGTAATCAATAGCAACAAATCAACAATTAGCTTTTATCACTCTACTGTTACTGTTGTCAGAATACTGCAGGGGTCGCCAACCTTTCTTACTTGTGAGCCACAGTCAAATGTAAAAAGACTTGGAGAGCAACACAAGCACCATAAAAGTTCATGGAGGAGCCAAATAAGGGCTGTGATTGGCTATTAGGCAGCCTCTATGCACCCTATCAGCTTACAGGGGGCTTTATTTGGTAGTAAATCTTGTTTTTATTTAACCAAAACTTGCCCCCAAGTCAGGAATTAAAAAAAAAACTACCTGGTTTGGGGGCACTGAGAGCAACATCCAAGGGGTTGGTGAGCAACATGTTGCCCCCGAGCCACTGGTTGAGGATCACTGAAATACTGTAAGGGGCAGATTTATTAACATTTGAATAAGAGTTTTTACCGGGTTCAAGTTTTTTCGTGCCAAAGTCACAAATACAGATTACTCGAATGTTCAACGTTTATGAAATGTTGGAAGATTCATTGAAAATAATGAGTAAAATGCACAGCGTTTGAGTTTTTTCACATTTTTAAGTAATCAAGTTTTTGAGATTTGAATTGTATCATTAAAATAAAAAAAAATGAAAACTCTCAAATTCAAAATTCAGTTTTTGATATGATATTTGATATAGTTTTTGATTTGCCTCCACGCATTTACCTGACTGGTTCCTATGGGTAACTGCACCCAGGCAACTTTGCTAGTAAACCAGACTGAGTGCTTTAAGGTACAGCGTCAGGATGTGGTTCAAGCTGTGCACCAGTGACTACATTGCAATACTTGTTGGCAATAGTAATCACAGGGGTTCACCCCCCTAGGCTGACCCCAGGCTGAAACCCAGTGTTCCTTCAAAATGGAAAGGCCTTATTGAGTTATTAAGATGATAATGAAGCCTTAGGGGCTGATTTACTAAGACACAAATTCGAATTGGAAAAATTCCGATTGGAAAACGAACATTTTGCGTCTTTTTCGTATTTTTTGCAATTTTTTTCGGCGCCTTTACGACTTTTCGGAAATTGTCGCGACTTTTTCGTTACCAATACAATTTTCGCGAAAAAACACGAGTTTTTTGTAGCCATTACGATGCGCTCGTATCTTGCCGCAACTTTTTCGTATTAAGCGCTCGTAAGCGGCGGGCAAAACTTTCAGACTTAGCATGATTTTGGAAGCCTCCCATAGGACTCAATGGCACCCTGCAGCTCCAACCCGGCCCAAGGAAAGTCTCCCATAGGGCTCAATGGCACTCTGCAGCTCCAACCCGGCCCAAGGAAAGCCTCCCATAGGGCTCAATGGCACTCTGCAGCTCCAACCTGGCCCAAGGAAAGTCTCCCATAGGGCTCAATGGCACTCTGCAGCTCCAACCCGGCCCAAGGAAAGTCTCCCATAGGGCTCAATGGCACTCTGCAGCTCCAACCCGGCCCAAGGAAAGTCTCCCATAGGGCTCAATGGCACTCTGCAGCTCCAACCCGGCCCAAGGAAAGTCTCCCATAGGGCTCAATGGCACTCTGCAGCTCCAACCCGGCCCAAGGAAAGTCTCCCATAGGGCTCAATGGCACTCTGCAGCTCCAACCTGGCCCAAGGAAAGTCTCCCATAGGGCTCAATGGCACCCTGCAGCTCCAACCCAGCCCAAGGAAAGTCTCCCATAGGGCTCAATGGCACCCTGCAGCTCCAACCCAGCCCAAGGAAAGTCTCCCATAGGGCTCAATGGCACCCTGCAGCTCCAACCCAGCCCAAGGAAAGTCTCCCATAGGGCTCAATGGCACTCTGCAGCTCCAACCCGGCCCAAGGGAAGTCTCCCATAGGGCTCAATGGCACTCTGCAGCTCCAACCCGGCCCAAGGAAAGTCTCCCATAGGGCTCAATGGCACTCTGCAGCTCCAACCCGGCCCAAGGAAAGTCTCCCATAGGGCTCAATGGCACTCTGCAGCTCCAACCCGGCCCAAGGAAAGTCTCCCATAGGGCTCAATGGCACTCTGCAGCTCCAACCTGGCCCAAGGAAAGTCTCCCATAGGGCTCAATGGCACCCTGCAGCTCCAACCTGGCCCAAGAAAAGTCACCATACTGAAGCTTGAATGAATCCGAACGCTACGAAAAAATCGCAACATTTTGCGCAACTTTCGGAATGGCTACGAAAAAGGCGCGACTTTTCGCGCAAGTTTTAACGCTACGAAAAAATCGCCAGATTTTACGCAACATTCGGATGGCAACGAAAAAGTCGCGATAATTTTCCGAAAAAATCGCCAAATACGATCTTTACGAAAAAAAACGCAATCGGACGCATTCGGCCAGTTCGTGAGTAAGTAAATGGGCCCCTTAGACTAACAAATGGTAGAATTGCTGCCAGAGGACAGAAGCCTTTACCGTTTCCTTACAATATAACTCTTCCAAATGTTTTAGTCTTTTTTTCCCTAAAACTTCTACACTTAAATAAACATTACACAACCTTTAAAGGCAAAACTACACCAATTCCATTATTATTTTGCTAACTTAGGCCATTTAAATCCCAATTTTGACAGGTATCTATGAAATTCTTAAAATATGTTTTTTTCACCTTACAAAAATGTGTTAAATATGGTGTTTATGTCATAGTTGTACTTGTTAATTAAATGCTGGGATGTTATGATGCCGTATGACCATCAACCACTTTTTAATGGGAGTTTTAAACTGCCAACACCTTTGCAATACCTATCCATTATGTATATAGAGTTCTCATTATTTTATCTCTTTGGGGCTCATTTGTGACAGGAGTGCAATAGTTACCTGCTGCTTGAGGTGCTACTGTGTATATAACTGGAGTTGAAGGAGACAGACACGCCTCTACTCACTTCCACAATTAATAATTAATAAAAGCCACAAATACAGAAAATATTGTTTGTTCTTTTATTCTTTATTCAGAGATCATAAATGTTGAATCCCACTTGTGCACATTTTTTGAGTTCTTGTAGAAACAGGACTATACCTACAGTGCCTGAGACTCTGCTTCAACAAACATTCCCAAAATGGCCCACTGTATACAGTTAGGGGCTGATTTACTAATCCACGAATCCGAATGGGAAAAATTTGGATTGGAAACGAACATTTTGCGACTTTTTCGTCGCGAACATTTTGCGACTTTTTTCGCCGCTGTTACGACTATTTCATAAATTGTTGCGACTTTTTCGTAGCCGTTACGACTTGCGCGATTTGTCGCGACTTTTTCATAGCCGTTTTTTTTCTGTGCCTAATTTTCACAAAAGTTTTGCAAACAATTCGCCAATGCCGAAATGCGGAAATTCGCTGCGAATCCATGCCTGCCGAAAAAATTCGCTCATCACTAATAAATCATCCTTTTTGGTTTATTATTTTTTCTGATTTGGATTTTTTGCAAGAAATAAAAAATTGAGACTATTCCAAGATTTACTATGTGTCCAAATTGCTAACAATCTGAATCTGACAATTCGCTGCTAAAATTTACTGAGATTATGTTGAAGTCAATGGCAGATGTCCCTTCCTTCCCTGGAGGATCCTTCTTTTGCTTCAATGCTGTTTTTTTTGTGTGACAATTAAATTTTTTTTAATTTTTCTAGATTTTATTGTGACTTTTCCCACACAGACTTTTTCAGTTCACACTTTTTAGTAAATGGAAGACATTTGTGGAAACAAGTTTATTTGAATTTTAAAATAAATAAAAAGAGAAATGTTAGCATTTTAGTAAATCTGGGCCTTAATGTTTAAATTATTTTTTAGTAGACAAAGTATGGAGATCAAAATTATGGAAAGGCTCCTTATCCAGAAAACCCCAGTTCCCGAGCGTTCTGGATAACAGGTCCCATACCTGTATAGGAAAAAGTTGGTTTATCATTTGTTTAGCCATGATTACAAGAATATCTAGGACAACAAATACATTTTCTCCCCAAATATTATCCTAGTTAACCTTCAAGCTGGGCTATCATGTGTATATAGGAGATCAAATAGGGATTCTAGCCAAATTTTCATTTAACTTCAGTCTGAGCCACTGCTCTACCCCCAATGGGGCCTAAGCACACACATCATAGCTCCATGATTTTCTCCAAAAAAGGAAATGATTATTTATCATAATTAAAAATACGTGCTATTGGGAACAACACAAATAGCGCAATAGCACTCTCTGCACTAGAAGAGCTGAAATTTTGATTTACAAATCTGAATTTCGACTCTTTGGGGATTTTTGCCGCCCCTAGTAACTTGCTGCTGCCGTCTGAGGCAAGTTTCTCAACTCACCTCAATGGGTGCCAAATGGGTGCATAGGAGCACTGCCTATTTATGATATTTATTAGAACACCAGAATACAGTATTTTATTTCCCTGAAATACAGTACAGGTATGAGACCCATTATCCAGAATGCTCGGGTCCAAGGGTATTCCGGATAAGGGGTCTTTCTGTAATTTGGATCTCCAAAAAATAAATAAAACGTTAATTAAAACCAATAGGATTGTTTTGCATCCCATAAGGATTATTTATATCTTAGTTGGGATCAAGTACAAGGCACTACTACAGAGAAAAAGGAAATCAGTTTTAAAATTCTGAATTATTTCATTAAAATAGGGTCTATGGGAGACAGGCTTTCCGTAATTCGGAGCTTTCTGGATAATGAGTTTCCGGATAAGGGATCCCATAACTGTAGTTGATTTACTGAAAAATATAGATTTTCAGTGTCAAAATTTACACATCAATCGTCTACATGTTTTAGTGTTTTTTAATTTCAATAAATAACAAGCCAACATAAGGATAAATAGATAGAAAATATCCCTTGCAGCACAGAAATTGCCAGCCATATTCTCTGTAACAATGGTGTGACCTAGTAGCATTGTTTTCTGCTTTTGTTATGGTTCATTAAGAGTTCTAATTGATCTAGGCAGCCGCAGCTTTGGGAATCTCAAATCTGTTTGGCCTGCTGTATTCCACATCAGGTTCAACACCAAAAATATGCTCTCATTTCTTACAGACAGTGAAACTCGCTTTGCTGCAGATGTATTCACATAATTGTAGATGAAAGGGCAGCGGAAAATTGCAATTCAGGGCAAGGACGTTGTATTAGTTAAATTGCACCCAAAGAGAGTTTTGTCTTGTTAATTAGAAATGAGTTCACCGTTTGCAAAAAATATGAACCCTCTAAAACTACCCCAGTGTGAACTGAACTGATGTAAGGCAGCTACTCTAAGGATAATGGATATTCTATTATCATAACTGCCGCTTTATATTGCTGGGATGGCACTTGACACTTTCTTCATATTCCGTTTAACATCATCAATTAAGAAAACATCTGTGTAATGCTATAATAGTAGCTTGTCAAAAATCATTAATTATTACATCATCTCTTTTTATATCAAAAGGATTTTTTTTCAAAATATTTGAGTTTGTAGTTTTGTTAACCATTTCATGAACCGTCATAGCCACATAACAACTGTTCACGCAAGAAGTGACCTGTAAACATTTCAGTTGCACATTGCATGTTCAGTATATAAGCAATTTACTGTAACCTTTATTCTGTATATATAGATATATATATTGTTTAAATTCTCTGTGGTTAAAAGTAAACAAGTTTAGAGAAAGATCTTTAACCCTTTTACTGCCAGCCATTTCGGTCAAAGCGGAACTTGTATTGCCAGACAGTTTTTGAACATTTTGCACTGTTTCAATTTAGGGGCCTTTCCTCGGGGGGACTTTTAGTTTACCAAGGAAAACAATATATCGTTTTTTTCAGAACAACCTAAGCTTTCAAAATATGGTAGAATTTTTGTGTAATTCCAATTCTGTAACAAGATATAGGCTTCTAAATGTCTAAAAATGCAAAAAAAATCAAATTTTCCATAATATAATCACACATACTAGAAACAAAAATTATTTTATGCACGAATATACAACTGATTTGGAAAGTCCCATGTCTCCTGAACGTGCCAATACCAAATATATATAGTTTTATGGAGATTTCTCACTTGTATAGGTCAAAAACTCCCAGCAGTACACTACCAAATTCCCAAAGCACTGCTCCAAAAAAACTGCATACTTTGGATTTCAAGGCCAAAATTCCACTAACAGAAGGTTTATCCCAGAAAATTGTACATTTTTGGAAAGAACAGATTCTGGGGAATACAGAATAGGCACAACTGTCTGTCTACTCCAAACTATCAAGTCGCAATGCTTTCCTAAAGTTATTGGTTTTTATCAAAATTTGTGATTTTTTTTAAAAATCGCTTCAAAGCTTCTAGTCTATAGTATCTTATCTCCTACAGGTCATAAAGTAACCAAATAAAACACCCTAAATATGAATGCCTGGGGTCCACTGAACAGTTTGATGCCCAATATGTATAGGTTTACCTAAGTATGTGGCATGTAGGGGCCCCAATGTGAACATACCCCATATGAACTGTCATTTCTGTCATTTCAGCTTCTGCAAAATCAACACATTTACATCATTATATGTGGGATGAAGCTAGTAAAAAGTACGCTCACCCCAGAAAGTCATATATTTTTGGAAAGTACACATTCCCCCGAATCTAAAATGGGTACCCATGTCTTTCTACTCCAAAGTACCAAGCCGCACAGCTTTTCTAAAGTTAGCAATTTTGATGACATTTCCAAAAATCCCCTCAAAGCTTCCACTTTGAAGCATCTTATCTCCCACATAGCATTAGGTACCAAGATAAAACACCCTGAATTTGAACGCCAGGGGTCCACTGAACAGTTTGATGCCCAATATGTATAGGTTTACCTAAGTATGTGGCATGTAGGGGCCCCAATGTGAACATACCCCCATATGAACTGTCATTTCAGCTCCTGCAAAATCAACACATTTACATTATTATATGTGGGATAAAGCTACAAAAAAGTACGCTCACCCCAGAAAGTCATATATTTTTGGAAAGTACACATTCCCCCGAATCTAAAATGGGTACCCATGTCTTTCTACTAAAAGGTACCAAGCCGCACAGCTTTTCTAAAGTTAGCAATTTTGATGACATTTCCAAAAATCCCCTCAAAGCTTCCATTTTGAAGCATCTTATCTCCCACATAGCATTAGGTACCAAGATAAAACACCCTGAATTTGAACACCAGGGGTCCACTGAACAGTTTGATGCCCAATATGTATAGGTTTACCCAAGTATGTGGCATGTAGGGGCCCGAATGTGAACATACCCCCATATATACTGTCATTTCTGTCATTTCAGCTTCTGCAAAATCAACACATTTACATCATTATATGTGGGATAAAGCTAGTAAAAAGTATGCTCACCCCAGAAAGTCATATATTTTTGGAAAGTACACATTCCCCCAAATCTAAAATGGGTACCTATGTCTTTCTACTCCAAAGTACCAAGCCGCACAGCTTTTCTAAAGTTAGCAATTTTGATGACATTTCCAAAAATCCCCTCAAAGCTTCCACTTTGAAGCATCTTATCTCCCACATAGCATTAGGTACCAAGATAAAACACCCTGAATTTGAACGCCAGGGGTCCACTGAACAGTTTGATGCCCAATATGTATAGGTTTACCTAAGTATGTGGCATGTAGGGGCCCCAATGTGAACATACCCCCATATGAACTGTCATTTCTGTCATTTCAGCTCCTGCAAAATCAACACATTTACATTATTATATGTGGGATAAAGCTACAAAAAAGTACGCTCACCCCAGAAAGTCATATATTTTTGGAAAGTAAACATTCCCCCGAATCTAAAATGGGTACCCATGTCTTTCTACTCCAAAGTACCAAGCCGCACAGCTTTTCTAAAGTTAGCAATTTTGATGACATTTCCAAAAATCCCCTCAAAGCTTCCACTTTGAAGCATCTTATCTCCCACATAGCATTAGGTACCAAGATAAAACACCCTGAATTTGAACGCCAGGGGTCCACTGAACAGTTTGATGCCCAATATGTATAGGTTTACCTAAGTATGTGGCATGTAGGGGCCCCAATGTGAACATACCCCCATATATACTGTCATTTCTGTCATTTCAGCTCCTGCAAAATCAACACATTTACATCATTATATGTGGGATAAAGCTACAAAAAAGTACGCTCACCCCAGAAAGTCATATATTTTTGGAAAGTACACATTCCCCCGAATCTAAAATGGGTACCCATGTCTTTCTACTCCAAAGTACCAAGCCGCACAGCTTTTCTAAAGTTAGCAATTTTGATGACATTTCCGAAAATCCCCTCAAAGCTTCCACTTTGCAGCATCTTATCTCCCACATAGCATTAGGTACCAAGATAAAACACCCTGAATTTGAACACCAGGGGTCCACTGAACAGTTTGATGCCCAATATGTATAGGTTTACCCAAGTATGTGGCATGTAGGGGCCCGAATGTGAACATACCCCCATATATACTGTCATTTCTGTCATTTCAGCTCCTGCAAAATCAACACATTTACATCATTATATGTGAGATAAAGCTACAAAAAAGTACGCTCACCCCAGAAAGCCATATATTTTTGGAAAGTACACATTCCCCCGAATCTAAAATGGGTACCCATGTCTTTCTACTCCAAAGTACCAAGCCGCACAGCTTTTCTAAAGTTAGCAATTTTGATGACATTTCCAAAAATCCCCTCAAAGCTTCCATTTTGAAGCATCTTATCTCCCACATAGCATTAGGTACCAAGATAAAACACCCTGAATTTGAACGCCAGGGGTCCACTGAACAGTTTGATGCCCAATATGTATAGGTTTACCTAAGTATGTGGCATGTAGGGGCCCCAATGTGAACATACCCCCATATATACTGTCATTTCTGTCATTTTAGCTCATGCAAAATCAACACATTTACATCATTATATGTGGGATAAAGCTACAAAAAAGTACGCTCACCCCAGAAAGTCATATATTTTTGGAAAGTACACATTCCCCCGAATCTAAAATGGGTACCCATGTCTTTCTACTCCAAAGTACCAAGCCGCACAGCTTTTCTAAAGTTAGCAATTTTGATGACATTTCCAAAAATCCCCTCAAAGCTTCCACTTTGCAGCATCTTATCTCCCACATAGTGTTAGGTACCAAGATAAAACACCCTAAATTTGAACGCCAGGGGTCCACTGAACAGTTTGATGCCCAATATGTATAGGTTTACCTAAGTATGTGGCATGTAGGGGCCCCAATGGGAACATACCCCCATATGATCTATCATTTCAGCTCCTGCAAAATCAACACATTTACATCCTTTATGTGGGATAATGCTACAAAAAAAGTACATTCACCCCAGAAAGCCATATATTTTTGGAAAATACACATCCCCCCGAATCTATAATGGGTAAATATTTCTTATTGCTACAAAGTACCAAGCTGTAAAGCTTTCCTAAGTTTGCAGATTTATATGACATTTCGAAAATCGCATAAAAATGTTGCAATTTGCCGCATTTATCTCTCACAATTTCTTGATAAAGATCAGATAAAGACAAATCACCCCAAAAAGGAACACCAGAGGTCTACTGAACAGTTTGATGCCCAATATGCATAGATATACCAAAGTCTGCGGTATGTACTGAACCCAAAATGAAAATAGCGCATAAGGATTTCTCGCCTGCCAGCTCAGCTTTTGCACACAGAGCCCCCTGTCAGTGTATTATGTGCCAAAACTTCCCCTAACCATACAGTGACCCCCACAAAACCATATATTTTTGGAAAGTACACATTCTGACAAATCCAACAAGGGTAAAGAGTCCTTTCTACACCAAAGTACCAATCTGCAGAGCTTTCCTAAAGTTATTGGTTTTTATGACATTTCAGAAAATCGCCTAAAAATGTTGCAATTTGTCGCATTTATCTCACACAATTTCTTGCGTACAAAGGCAAGTCACCCCAAATAGGAACACCAGAGGCCTACTGAACAGTTTGATGCCCAATATGCATAGATATACCAAAGTCTGCGGTATGTACTGAACCCTAAATGAAAATAGCGCATAAGGATTTCTCGCCTGCCAGCTCAGCTTTTGCACACAGAGCCCCCTGTCAGTGTATTATGTGCCAAAACTTCCCCTAACTATACAGATCCCCCACAAAACCATATATTTTTGGAAAGTACACATTCTGACAAATCCAACAAGGGTAAAGAGTCCTTTCTACACCAAAGTACCAATCTGCAGAGCTTTCCTAAAGTTATTGGTTTTTATGACATTTCAGAAAATCGCCTAAAAATGTTGCAATTTGTCGCATTTATCTCACACAATTTCTTGCGTACAAAGGCAAGTCACCCCAAATAGGAACACCAGAGGCCTACTGAACAGTTTGATGCCCAATATGCATAGATATACCAAAGTCTGCAGTATGTACTGAACCCTAAATGAAAATAGCGCATAAGGATTTCTCGCCTGCCAGCTCAGCTTTTGCACACAGAGCCCCCTGTCAGTGTATTATGTGCCAAAACTTCCCCTAACTATACAGAGACCCCCACAAAACCATATATTTTTGGAAAGTACACATTCTGACAAATCCAACAAAGGTAAAGAGTCCTTTCTACACCAAAGTACCAAGCCGCAAAGCTTTCCTAAAGTTATCGGTTTTTATGACATTTCAGAAAATCGCCTAAAAATGTTGCAATTTGCCGCATTTATCTCACACAATTTCTTGCGTACAAAGGCAAGTCACCCCAAATAGGAACACCAGAGGCCTACTGAACAGTTTGATGCCCAATATGCATAGATATACCAAAGTCTGCGGTATGTACTGAACCCTAAATGAAAATAGCGCATAAGGATTTCTCGCCTGCCAGCTCAGCTTTTGCACACAGAGCCCCCTGTCAGTGTATTATGTGCCAAAACTTCCCCTAACTATACAGATCCCCCACAAAACCATATATTTTTGGAAAGTACACATTCTGACAAATCCAACAAGGGTAAAGAGTCCTTTCTACACCAAAGTACCAATCTGCAGAGCTTTCCTAAAGTTATTAGTTTTTATGACATTTCAGAAAATTGCCTAAAAATGTTGCAATTTGTCGCATTTATCTCACACAATTTCTTGCGTACAAAGGCAAGTCACCCCAAATAGGAACACCAGAGGCCTACTGAACAGTTTGATGCCCAATATGCATAGATATACCAAAGTCTGCAGTATGTACTGAACCCTAAATGAAAATAGCGCATAAGGATTTCTCGCCTGCCAGCTCAGCTTTTGCACACAGAGCCCCCTGTCAGTGTATTATGTGCCAAAACTTCCCCTAACTATACAGAGACCCCCACAAAACCATATATTTTTGGAAAGTACACATTCTGATAAATCCAACAAGGGTAAAGAGTCCTTTCTACACCAAAGTACCAAGCCGCAAAGCTTTCCTAAAGTTATCGGTTTTTATGACATTTCAGAAAATCGCCTAAAAATGTTGCAATTTGCCGCATTTATCTCACACAATTTCTTGCGTACAAAGGCAAGTCACCCCAAATAGGAACACCAGAGGCCTACTGAACAGTTTGATGCCCAATATGCATAGATAAACCAAAGTCTGCGGTATGTACTGAACCCAAAATGAAAATAGCGCATAAGGATTTCTCGCCTGCCAGCTCAGCTTTTGCACACAGAGCCCCCTGTCAGTGTATTATGTGCCAAAACTTCCCCTAACTATACAGTGACCCCCAGAAAACCATATATTTTTGGAAAGTACACATTCTGATGAATTCAAAATAGGTAAAATTATTTTTGTACACCAAAGTTACACCTGGCAAAGCTACGCTAAAAACAGATCAGGAATACTTATATAGGGATAAAATGTGATAAAACCACAAAAATTGTGCAAATCAGTGAAACAACAAAATAAGTTACATGACAGTGTAATTAGTGGCCAGAATATCTGATCCAATAGTTACGCTGTCAAAATAAACAGTTTTTAGGTAAAAGAAAATAAAAACAAAGTGGTAAAATGAAAAAAAAAAAAAAAAAAAGCAAAACAAAAAAAAACCAGTGTTTGTGTATACATGTGTGTACATGTGTAAAAGTTGTGTGATAGTGTGTAAGTGTGTATATGAGTGTAAATAAGTGTATAAAAGTGTGAAAAATGAAAAAAAAAAAAAAAATGCTAAAATGTGTGCTGTAAGTGTGTGTAAATGTATGTAAGTGTGTATAAATGTATGTAAATGTGTGTATAAGTGTGTAAAAGTGTGTAAATGCAAGAAAAAAAAAACTCCTTACCTGTTCCTGAAGACCCGATCGCTCCTTGCTCATTTGGGCCGGCGCTGGGGGAGAGGGAGGAAGCAGGAAGCAGCAGACGCGATGCGATCGCGTCTGCTGCTTCCTGGAGGGTCCTGCGAGCGATCGGCTCGCAGGACCCTGATGACAGCCCCCCTGGCACATTGCCCAGGGGGGCTGTCATTGTTAGAAGCCCATGTGCCGCCGCTGCAGAGGGCAGCGCTTAAACGCCAACGACGTATGAGACACGTCGTTGGCGTTTAAGCCCTTTTACTGCCAGCACGTATGCCATACGTGCTTGGCAGTAAAAGAGTTAAATAACCAAACTAAAAAAAAACAGTTGCTATAGTTCGAATTCTTGCCTGATTGCCTGATAAAGCTATACCCCCGAACAATGTAGGTTTCTGTAAAAATATAAAGAGCTCATATATAAAAAGCTGCGTCATATAAATAAGCCAATTTTTTAAGAAATATACTTTTTTAGTGGTATGTGTCGTTGGGTCATCCTAATTAGAAAATTGCCATTTTTAGTGCTAAGGGCCGCCCCCTGGGATCATACAAGTCACAGTGCACACAAACAAACCAAGGGCACACATACATATATATACAGATATAGGATCCGTTATCTAGAATGCTCGGGACCAAGGGTATTCCGGATAAGGGATCTTTCTGTAATTTGGATCTCCATACCTTAGGTCTACTAAAAAATCAATAAAACATTAATTAAACTCAATTGGATTGTTTTGGCTCCAATAAGGATTATTTATATCAAATACAAGGTACTGTTTTATTATTACAGAGAAAAAGGATTAACCTTTTTAGTGCCACAGGACGTAGAATCTACGTCCTGGGTACTAAAGGACCAAAGTGCCACAGAACGTAGATTCTACGTCCTGGGGCACTTCCGGGTTTGGGAGCGGAGAAGCGGCTTTTCAAGCCGCTTCTTCGCTCCCCGCTCGTTCCCCAGCCTCCAGACAATAGTCAGAGGTGGGGAACGAGTGGCCCCTGGGGTGCGATCGCCCAGGGGCCCCATGGGAAATACCTGGAGTCCACGATGTTTTCCCTTCCAGTGCCTCTGCCTTCTGCAGCTTCCCCCTCTGGCCCCCCTGCTTCCTGTCACGCCTACACACAGATTGTTGTGTGCAGCTGCCTCTGCTGTGTCTTTCCAGATTCTTCTGCCAGGTAAGTGCCACATACACACACAAAAACACACAATCACACACTTATTACACTAATACACACTTATACTCACACTTACACACACAAACATGCATTTTTGGGGTGGTTTTCACACATTCACACTCAAACTTACTTGCACACACACATTCATAGTCACACTTACTTGCACACATGCACACAAAACACATTTTACCATGTGTACACACTCACTTACACACTTATGTATTTTTGTAAAAAATTTTTTTTTTTCTATCGCATCGTTTTTATTCTTGCCTGAAAAAAATGTTTTATTGCCATTGCGGATAGTGTATTCGCTAACCGCACTGCGCAATACCTTTTGTGTATTATTTTGGTGTTTCTACTACATTTTCTGTGATTTCGGTGCATTTTGGGGTATTTTATTGCATGTTTAGCCATGTTATTGCATTTTCAGTTATGCATAGTTGTTGTTCGCTTGACCTCTGTCTGTAAAACCTATTTGCCCAAGCCAGAATACTCAAACTGTTATTCTGACCGCAGATATTATTAGGCAAAAAAAAAAAATGATTTTAGTGATTTTTTCTTTATTTTTATCAATTTTGTTGCTTTTCATATTGTTCTTTATTACTTGTCTTTGCACATGGATATTTTGTCTGCTGTATTTCAATTTGGCATCCTGTGTACCCCACTTAGTTTGGTAAATCTATGCATATTGGGCATCAAACTGTTCAGTAGACCCCTGGCGTTCATACTTAAAGTGTTTTATGTTGGTACGTTACTAAATGTGGGGGTACATAATGGGGCAACATTCAATTTTCAGAAATGTCACATAAACCGTTCTGTTTAGCATAGCTTTGTAGTTTGGTAGTTTGCAGTAGAAAGTTGTATTTGCCCATTTTTGTTTTGTCAGAATGTGTACTTTCGGAAAATATATGGTTTTCTAGGGTCTTCATACTGTTAGGGGGTCTTATGCCACATAATACACATACCGGGTGCAAAAATTGCATGAGCTGGAGCGTCTTATGTGAAAATTCATATGCACTATTTCTATTTGGGTGCCCCTGTACGGCACGCAGTTTGGCCAATATATGCATATAGGGCATCAAACTGTTCAGTAGGCCCCTGGCGTTCATATTTAGAAAGTTTTATGTTGATACATTACAAAATGTGGGGGTACATAATGGGGTAAAATGCAAGCTTTGTGACGATTTTCAGAAATGTCATAAAAACCGTTCTGTTTAGCATAGCTTTGTAGTTTGGTAGTTTGCAGTAGAAAGTTGTATTTGCCCATTTTTGTTTTGTCAGAATGTATACTTTCGGAAAATGTATGCTTTTCTATGGTCTCGGTACTGTTAGGGGGTCTTATGCCACATAATACACATACCGGGTGCAAAAATTTCATGAGCTGGAGCGTCTAATGTGAAAATTCATATGCACTATTTTTATTTGGGTGCCCCTGTACGGCATGCAGTTTGGCCAATATATGCATATAGGGCATCAAACTGTTCAGTAGGCCCCTGGAGTTCATATTTAGAAAGTTTTATGTTGATACGTTACAAAATGTGGGGGTACATAATGAGGTAACATGCAAGCTTTGTGACAATTTTCAGAAATGCCATAAAACACCGTTCTGTTTAGCATAGCTTTGTAGTTTGGTAGTTTGCAGTAGAAAGTTGTATGTGCCCATTTTTGTTTTGTCAGAATGTGTACTTTCGGAAAATATATGGTTTTCTATGGTCTCGGTACTGTTAGGGGGTCTTATGCCACATAATACACATACCGGGTGCAAAAATTGCATGAGCTGGAGCGTCTTATGTGAAAATTCATATGCACTATTTTTATTTGGGTGCCCCTGTACGGCACGCAGTTTGGCCAATATATGCATATAGGGCATCAAACTGTTCAGTAGGCCCCTGGCGTTCATATTTAGAAAGTTTTATGTTGATACATTACAAAATGTGGGGGTACATAATGGGGTAAAATGCAAGCTTTGTGACGATTTTCAGAAATGTCATAAAAACCGTTCTGTTTAGCATAGCTTTGTAGTTTGGTAGTTTGCAGTAGAAAGTTGTATTTACCCATTTTTGTTTTGTCAGAATGTGTACTTTCGGAAAATGTATGGTTTTCTATGGTCTCGGTACTGTTAGGGGGTCTTATGCCACATAATACACATACCAGGTGCAAAAATTGCATGAGCTGGAGTGTCTTATGTGAAAATTCATATGTACTATTTTTATTTGGGTGCCCCTGTACGGCACGCAGTTTGGCCAATATATGCATATAGGGCATCAAACTGTTCAGTAGGCCCCTGGTGTTCATATTTAGAAAGTTTTATGTTGATACATTACAAAATGTGGGGGTACATAATGGGGTAAAATGCAAGCTTTGTGACGATTTTCAGAAATGTCATAAAAACCGTTCTGTTTAGCATAGCTTTGTAGTTTGGTAGTTTGCAGTAGAAAGTTGTATTTGCCCATTTTTGTTTTGTCAGAATGTGTACTTTCGGAAAATGTATGGTTTTCTATGGTCTCGGTACTGTAAGGGGGTCTTATGCCACATAATACACATACCGGGTGCAAAAATTGCATGAGCCGGAGCGTCTTATGTGAAAATTCATATGCACTATTTTTATTTGGGTGCCCCTGTACGGCACCCAGTTTGGCCAATATATGCATATAGGGCATCAACCTGTTCAGTAGGCCCCTGGCATTCATATTTAGAAAGTTTTATGTTGATATGTTACAAAATGTGGGGGTACATAATGAGGTAACATGCAAGCTTTGTGACAATTTTCAGAAATGCCATAAAAACCGTTCTGTTTAGCATAGCTTTGTAGTTTGGTAGTTTGCAGTAGAAAGTTGTATTTGCCCATTTTTGTTTTGTCAGAATGTGTACTTTCGGAAAATGTATGGTTTTCTATGGTCTCCTAACTGTTAGGGGGTCGTATGGCACATAATACACATACTGGGTGCAAAAACTGCATGAGCTGGAGCGTCTTATGTGAAAATTCATATGCACTATTTTTACTTGGGTGCCCCTGTACCCCACATAGTTTGGTATATCTATGCATATAGGGCATCAAACTGTTCAGTAGACCCCTGGTGTTCATATTTAGAATGTTTTATGTTGATACGGTACAAAATGTGGGGGTACATAATGGGGTAAAATGCAAGCTTTGTGAGGATTTTCAGAAATGTCAAAAAAAACGTTCTGTTTAGCATAGCTTTGTAGTTTGGTAGTTTGCAGTAGAAAGATGTATTTACCCATTTTTGTTTTGTCAGATTGTGTACTTTTGGAAAATGTATAGTTTTCTAGGGTCTCCTTACTGTTAGGGGGTCTTATGCCGCATAATGCACATGCTGGTAGCTTATATTGCAGTATATACACTTTGTATGCACTAACTTCCTTTTGGGGTCTCTAAATTCCAGATACATCAGTGATCCTATGCACAATGGGCATCAAACTGTTCAGTGGACCCTTGGCTTTCATATTTAGGGTGTGTTTTCTTTGTACCTAATGTTATGTGGGAGATAAGGTGCTTGAAAGTGGAAGATTTGATGTGATTTTCAGGTATTTCACCAAAACTAGCAATTTTGGGAAAGCACTGCGACTCTGTAGTTTGGAGTAGAAAGACATGGGTACCAATTTTGAATTCGCCCGAATGTGTACTTTCCAAAAATATATGGTTTTGGGGGGTCAATGTATATTTTTGTGTTTTTACCCCACCGAAAATGCAGTAAACGTGTTGAATTTTCAGTAGCTAAAGAGACCTCTGGGGCAATCTCTATGCACTGACGTCCTTATGGGGTCTCTAAATGCCAGATACAGTGCTGATCCTATGCACAATGGGCATCAAACTGTTCAGCGGACCCTTGGCTTTCATATTTAGGGTGTGTTTTCTTGGTACCTAATGTTATGTGGGAGATAAGGTGCTTGAAAGTGGAAGATTTGATGTGATTTTCAGGTATTTCACCAAAACTAGCAATTTTGGGAAAGCACTGCGACTCTGTAGTTTGGAGTAGAAAGACATGGGTACCAATTTTGAATTCGCCCGAATGTGTACTTTCCAAAAATATATGGTTTTGGGGGGTCAATGTATTCTTTTGTGTTTTTACCCCACAGAAAATGCAGTAAACGTGTTGAATTTTCAGTAGCTAAAGAGACCTCTGGGGCAATCTCTATGCACTAACTTCCTTATGGGGTCTCTAAATGCCAGATACAGTGCTGATCCTATGCACAATGGGCATCAAACTGTTCAGCGGACCCTTGGCTTTCATATTTAGGGTGTGTTTTCTTGGTACCTAATGTTATGTGGGAGATAAGGTGCTTGAAAGTGGAAGATTTGATGTGATTTTCAGGTATTTCACCAAAACTAGCAATTTTGGGAAAGCACTGCGACTCTGTAGTTTGGAGTAGAAAGACATGGGTACCAATTTTGAATTCGCCCGAATGTGTACTTTCCAAAAATATATGGTTTTGGGGGGTCAATGTATTTTTTTGTGTTTTTACCCCACAGAAAATGCAGTAAACTTGTTGAATTTTCAGTAGCTAAAGAGACCTCTGGGGCAATCTCTATGCACTGACGTCCTTATGGGGTCTCTAAATGCCAGATACAGTGCTGATCCTATGCACAATGGGCATCAAACTGTTCAGCGGACCCTTGGCTTTCATATTTAGGGTGTGTTTTCTTGGTACCTAATGTTATGTTGGAGATAAGGTGCTTGAAAGTAGAAGATTTGATGTGATTTTCAGGTATTTCACCAAAACTAGCAATTTTGGGAAAGCACCGCGACTCTGTAGTTTGGAGTAGAAAGACATGGGTACCAATTTTGAATTCGTCCGAATGTGTACTTTCCAAAAATATATGGTTTTGGGGGGTCAATGTATTTTTTTGTGTTTTTACCCCACCGAAAATGCAGTAAACGTGTTAAATTTTCAGTAGCTAAAGAGACCTCTGGGGCAATCTCTATGCACTGATGTCCTTATGGGGTCTCTAAATGCCAGATACAGTGCTAATCCTATGCACAATGGGCATCAAACTGTTCAGGGGACCCTTGGCTTTCATATTTAGGGTGTGTTTTCTTGGTACCTAATGTTATGTGGGAGATAAGGTGCTTGAAAGTGGAAGATTTGATGTGATTTTCAGGTATTTCACCAAAACTAGCAATTTTGGGAAAGCACTGCGACTCTGTAGTTTGGAGTAGAAAGACATGGGTACCAATTTTGAATTCGCCCGAATGTGTACTTTCCAAAAATATATGGTTTTGGGGGGTCAATGTATTTTTTTGTGTTTTTACCCCACCGAAAATGCAGTAAACGTGTTGAATTTTCAGTAGCTAAAGAGACCTCTGGGGCAATCTCTATGCACTGACGTCCTTATGGGGTCTCTAAATGCCAGATACAGTGCTGATCCTATGCACAATGGGCATCAAACTGTTCAGCGGACCCTTGGCTTTCATATTTAGGGTGTGTTTTCTTGGTACCTAATGTTATGTGGGAGATAAGGTGCTTGAAAGTGGAAGATTTGATGTGATTTTCAGGTATTTCACCAAAACTAGCAATTTTGGGAAAGCACTGCGACTCTGTAGTTTGGAGTAGAAAGACATGGGTACCAATTTTGAATTCGCCCGAATGTGTACTTTCCAAAAATATATGGTTTTGGGGGGTCAATGTATTTTTTTGTGTTTTTACCCCACAGAAAATGAAGTAAACGTGTTGAATTTTCAGTAGCAAAAGAGATCTCCTGGGCAATTTGTATGTACTAACTTCCTTTTGGGGTTTCTAAATTCCAGATACATTGGTGATCCTATGCACAATGGGCATCAAACTGTTCAGTGGACCCCTGGCTTTCATATTTAGGGTGTGTTTTCTTGGTACCTAATGTTATGTGGGAGATAAGGTGCTTGAAAGTGGAAGATTTGAGGTGATTTTTTAGAATTTTCATAATTTTTTATAGAAAATGCTAAATTCAGTAAAGCATTGCTGTTTGGTACTTTGGAGTTTGAAGACATAGTTACCCATTTCGGATTCGTCAGAATGTGTAGTTTTCAAAAATGTATGGTTTCCTGGGGTAAACCTAATGTTCCAGGATTTTTGGCTTTGGAATGTAAAGTATACCGTATTCTGCTGTAATGCTTTGAAAATTTAGTAATTTACTGCTGGGAGTTTTTGATCTATAGAAGTCAGAAATCTCAATAAAACTATACATATCAGGTA
The DNA here is from genome assembly GCF_000004195.4 of Xenopus tropicalis. Taxonomy (NCBI): domain Eukaryota; kingdom Metazoa; phylum Chordata; class Amphibia; order Anura; family Pipidae; genus Xenopus; species Xenopus tropicalis. Next base: position 31,104,226 of record NC_030681.2, on the reverse strand, counting down.
TTGGCACGTTCGGGAGACATGAGGCTTTCCAAATCAGTTGAATTTTTTTCCATAAAATAAAATATGTTTCTGGTAGAAATCCTTATATCATGAAAAATAGCATTTTTTCTTTTTTTTTTTGTATTTCAAGCTCTAAATCTTGTTCCAGAAGTGGAAATACACAAAAACTCAGGTAGATTTGGAAAGCTCAGGTTCTCCTGAAAAAAACAATATATAGTTTGCCTACCTAAACTTAACCCTGCCCCCAGTAAAAGCCCCTACATTGAGAGAGCACAGAATGTTCACAAAACGTCTGGCACTGGGGGGAACTGAAATGACGAATTCGGCTGGCACTTAAAGGGTTAATAGAGTCTATGGGAGACAGGCTATCTGTAATTCGGAGCTTTCTGGATAATGGGTTTCTGGATAAGGGATCCCATACCTGTATTTATATTCCAGTTTGGTAAGATTCTCTAATAGCCACTTAATGTGATATAAACTATCTGTTGGTTAAGTATTCATTCTGGGGGTATAGTTTTTCTTTAAACAGCCCTGGGGCACATTAAAATTTGATGTTTTAGACTTTATTTTATACCCAATATTCTCGTTTAAATTATTACAATTTTCAATAGAGCCTGCTCCATCCATTAGACAAAGTATTACTTGTGCCTACCAAACCCTTCCCCTATTATTGTGCACTCAGTAGTACTCTACTACCAGGTTTCGCTGTAAAACAAATGTCCATAGACTCCAATGTATTGTGCACTAAAAAGGTCACTTAAAAAAAGTCACCACAAAAAAACACCCATTGACTTTAATGTGTTTCGTGAATTTTCAACGGTTCATGAATATTTCGGCAGAGTGAAGTGGGACAGATTTGCCCATTACTATCTTTTATAGGGCTAGAGAGTAACCCAGGACTGAGAGCTGCAAAATGTCTCACAAAGTTTTATTATTCATCATAACTAAACTACTGAATCCACCACTAAATCCTAAACTTACTCTGCAGCCACTACTAAGTATGGCATACTGTAGGTTCTTATATTCCAGATGAATGAGTGTACAATTTTAGCTTGCATGCAAATAAAAATAAACACACCACTGGGCTGTAAATACTAAGGAGCAGATTTATCAAAATGTGAGTTTAAATCTTAATACATAAAAACCCACGTTCTATTCATTCCTATGGGATTTTCAGAAGTGTGTTTATCAAATGGTGAGTTCTAACTTTTACCCAATGATAAATATGCTTCTAAAAATCCCATAGGAACTCACATTTTGATAAATCTGCCTATAATCATGCCCTGCTGACATGACCTAATATCCATCCACTTATGATTCATTTTACAAAATATATTTCAACTTTTTTTCCAAACATTTTTCTCTTCCTAGCATGCTAGTTCTCTTCTCTGCCTTCTTCCCAAGTACCTGTTATGGGAAAACAAGGATGAAGAGCATCACAGTTATTTAACTCACCCTCCTCAGAAGGTTATTTATAAAATCATACATTGCAAATAAAAGAACACAAAGATGATTAGGCAGAAAGAGGAGTTATATTTTTTGACACAACCAGCTTAATACAGTTAGCCAATAGCTGCAATGCCTAATGTGTCCTAACATGAATGGTTGTTGACTATTATGGTGTCATTGCTTTGGAATTTGAGATACTGTCAATGAACATTGGCAAAAGCAGGCAACACATGGGCAGTCACTGCAACATTATTTTTATTATTATTAATAACATTTATTTATTAAGCGCCAGCATATTCCGCAGCGCTGTACAATAAGTGGGTTTCATACATTGGACATACAGAGTAACATAGCAATCAATAACCAATGCAAGAGGTGAAGAGAGCCCTGCCCAAAAGAGCTTACAATCTACAAGGAGAAAGGGTTGAGGCAACATTCTCATTATTGTTACTTGTAGTAGATTGAATATTGTTTGGCAACAGGAATGGTTGGACAAATTGACATCTCTGCCACAGGAGGCTTCCTACCCAAGTGGGCTTGGGAACAAAGGAAAGCTGGGTGGAGACAGCCCAAGCAGTGTTTTAGCCCCTAGTGAACCCTGAGGTGGCCTAGGGGATGCCACACCCCCATGCCCACCTGACCCTCGGGGGCTGAGGGGGGGCGCATTGCTAGTGCAGAAGGTGCAATCCAGCACTCTGATCAAAAATCAGAATTTTGGCTCTTGAACTTACCAGGGGCGGCATTTTGCCACACATGGTAAATTCAGGGGCACTTCCACTTGAGGTGCCAAATTCCACCCCATTGTTCAGTTTGTTTATCTTAGAATTTAATACCAATATATTATATGCTAGTATAAGTATCTTAAATATATCTTGAACTGCATTGCAATGTACCAATATTTGCATTCCATCAATCTTTTACTTCATTAGTAAAAAATAGTATATGAGAAGAATCACGCGTTTGGCACTGGTTCTTTAGGATGTTGTCTGAGGAAGAGAATAAAAATATGATTATTCACCTCTTTATTGATTCAGCTGTGAGCAGCTAAATACTGAGAATAATCCCAACCCCACTATTAGAACTAACAGAAATAATGAGCCATACATGTAGAATTAAGTAAACTTTCTTATGAATTTAGTTCTGTGGTTGTTAATAGATTTGCCTTATCTATAAATATATTGTATGTAGTGATGAGCGAAACTTGTAGGGGTGAGCATTGAAAATTTGCAAAATGCATTTAAGCCAATCTGTTCTTTTAGTGCAACGTTCTTGCAGCAACTTTTTCTGTGCAGAATATTTGTCTATGGGCGTCTTTCACAGTGACTTTTTTTGTGGCAAAAATATCTGGCAAAATTTTTCAACAGTTTTGCAAAAATATTTGCAAATGTCAAATTGCAGGATTTCAGTGTAAGTCCATACCTGATGAAAAAGTTTGCTCATCACTAGCCGTTTGCTTGTATTTGCCCCATTTTACTGGTTCTGGTAACTTTCAGGATAGCATATAGGTTTGGAATTTTAATCCAACCCCACTGGCCCTCAGGGTGGCTCACTTAGCTTTATAACAAAGATACAGATATGTACAGTATCTTGCTGCTACGTCAAACCAAATCAAAACCCTTAATATATAACTAGAAATCATTCAACAACCGAAGGTGATAAATTACTGGTGTGTGATGCAATTTATATTTTGTCTAGATTTGAATCTATGTTGAATCTACTGGAGATGTTTCATTATTTAGCCATTACGAAAATGTCAGCTTTACTTATTAGTACAGGCTACTCTGTAACCATGGTCAGAATCTCCCTCACAAGTGATAAAATGCAGAGTACCATTGGCTTAAGGCTAATAGCAGAGTCTACTCTGGCATCTGACAATAAGCTTTTACGTACATGCTGTTGTAGTCAGATCCAACTTTGTTAGATATGAACAGAGGTTTTATTCAACTTTATTTTTGTTCCATGACCTTGACAAAAAATTACATTTTAACCCACTGTAGGGCAGGAACTGTGGTGCTCCATATTGAAATGGGAGCCCGCTGTTAGTTATGAGGCCAAAATTTCCTATGTACCACTAAAAGGAAAATGATACCCCCAGAATAAATACTTAACCAACAGATATTTTAATCAGTAAATATTGCCCTTTTACATCCTTTTGCTTGAGGCACCATTTAGTGATGGGCTGGGTGCTCCCTCAGAGATCACATGACCACAAATAATGCAGCTCTAACTGTAACAGGAAGTAGTGTGGGAGCAAAAGACAGAACTCTGCCCATTAATTGGCTGATGGGGCCTAGCATGTATGTGTGCCTTGGTTTGTTTGTGTGCACTGTGAATCCTATGATCTCAGGAGGTGGCCCTTAATTCTTAAAATGGCAGTTTTCTATTTGGGATTACCCAATGGCACATACTACTAATAAAGTATATTTTTATGAAAATGGCTTATTTAGATGAAGCAGGGGTTTACATTTGAGCTTGTTTATGCAATATATTTTTATAGAGACCTACATTGTTTGGGGGTATAGTTTTCCTTGAAGAAGTCCAAATGCATTGGGTTTTTCTACCTATGCAGTTTGTTTCTTTGCATGCTTTCACCTGGGATCAGCTGCACTGCATTAATCAGCTAAACCCCTCCCAAATCATTGCTTTTATGCACCTCAGTCTGACCCTTCTTTTATCAACCTTACTGGCCATGCTACTGGTATTTCTTGCTGTTATTCCCAACAACCATTACTTTTCCCTTCCGGCTAGTTGTGCTGCCTGGATCTAGGTCTGCTATCCTGCCTCCCTAGGAGCGATGCTGTTGATTCGTACCCTTGCCCCCCTGTACTTACCCTTTGAGGGTAATGGGGGGGCTCATCACAAGTGCAGAGAGTGCAACTGTGCTCTCTGCATTAAAAGAGCTCACATTCTATTTAAAGGAGTAGGAAATTTAAAAATTACAGGGGGGTGCCAAATGTTAGGCTTTCCCCCAAGCCCCCAACTTGGAGGAAGTGCAACATGATCCCCTATACCTTTCCTGTTAACAATGCTTTGTGGATTCTAGCTCATTTTAACCTGCATCTGCTTGTTTGCTTTATTTACACTGCCTACCAACCCACCTTACTATTTACCTGTGTTACAATAAACCTTATTTTGGTCAGAGATTACTGTGGTCCCTTTATATTTCGGCTATATATATATATATATATATACAGTGTATATATACATTCACACAACATTTTTACTTGCCAAATACACCAAAAATTAGGTCACAAGCTATAGAATTATTTAGTGAACTATATGCTCTATGTATTTTAGTTTGACAAAATATATTTTCTTTGTAGTGCTTAAACCTCCCAATTTAAAAAATGAAGCCAGGGAGAAATGATACAGAGCTGAAAACAAACATGTGCTCGTGTTAAAAAAGAAAAATATCAACCCCAAGTGAACCAATTGTCAGATACTAACAAGGCTTGACAAGTTTTGGCATGATGCTCCTTTCCTACCTCCCTCCCGTGCTCTTTGAAAAACACCAGTTAATTAGTGAGGATAATTAGTTTGCAACTAACTACATTGAGTTCTCACCTTCTCTTGCAGATGCTTGTTGATTTTGCACACATATCACTATTTCCAGACTCCATTATTCATTCGTATAATTGACGGAAATGCACAAAACCCAAATTTAATAATGCATTTTAGGATTTAATATTATCAAGTAAATGTTATTCTAGCAAAGCACATTTCTAAATGCTCATCTGCTCAAGTGCATTTTTGTATTCCTGTTTCAGTATATACTATCAATCTCGGGTATTATTGCATTGCATATATTTAGTGCTGTGGCTTTTTCGCCCAATTTCCCATCATTAAATCTTTTACTTTACCGAACTCAGTGAAGCTTCCTATGGAATCCCATGTGTCCCAATTTCAGGGGGTTCTCAGAGAGCTTGTGTATGAGTTGTTTCATTTGCACATTTCTGCAGATGCTTTTAATTTCTCCCCTGTGTCACTGTAATTATAACAGAAGAAAACAAGAGACCTGAAATGCAATTTAAAGAACAAGAAAAGCAATGCACAATGGAAAATACATATATTGCAATATAAATCTAAAGGGACACTACAACAAGCACAGTTATTTTTTTACCATGGGTTACGTGTCAATTTCAAGCAATTTACAAGCTGCACCCTACAGTGCAGAGATTATTGAACTTAAGTTGTGCTGTGCACCCACAACAAAGGCGTTTACTTTATGCTTTTACAAAAGTGCTTTGCTTGTGATTGGTAAGCTTATTGGCTTAGTAGAGGCAATAATTACAAGATTCCAGTTTTTGTTTATTCTAGAGTTCTGTAGAATTCTGTCAAGGAAAAATAGAGAAATGCAGCTGCTAGAAAATAGGGATAGGGTGACTGATAACGTAGGTGGAAAAAACTATGTACACCGAGCATTTTTAATCGGTTTCTAAACTACAACTCTCCATACAAGTTACAAGTTTCAGAGGCTTAGGTAGGTTTCATGGTGCATCTTTATGCATTTCACAACACCACTCCAATACTAGATCATTTTCTAATATTATTCAAGTGAAATGTTAGAAAATTGTGCATCCTGCATTTAAATGCTTGTGATTATTGCTTTATTTACATTGTATTTATGCATTTATAATAAGGACATGATAAATAAAACCAAATCTATTTCTCAAATGCATAATTATTGCACCTTGGTGCCGAGGTTGGTGTTATATTAAGAAAACACATGCAGATGATGATGACGTTCTATTCAATGTGCACTTAAATAAATCCTTAGTTGCCAAGTGCTATTTGAGTTATTGTATATCATACCATTGTATAATATATAAAACATATAACAGTATTATTTATATTTTGAAAAATATATGTATATTAGAAATCACCAAGCAGTTCCATGATCATATAAAGTTGCAAGGCCAGAGGCATTTATCAGGTGACTTCTAATATCTTCATATTTTACATTCATTTTTGTAGCAATTTAGTTTCAGTGAGTCATGTGACATTAATTATATCCCTAATTATAAAAGATGACAAAGCACTCTTCATAAGTATATAACTTATGGCATGTATTCATATTATTATAAAATAATAGACATTTAACCCGCCCCCATCACATATGTTTGGAATAAACTGACATCAGTTTGGAAAAAAAATAAAATGTTTTGCACAGCTATTTTTTTAAATACCGATTTTTGTTAATTTTTTATTTGTAAAGGATGTGGGAGGATTTATATAAAAATTGGGAAACATCTGGACCATATGGACCAAAGCAAATGTTTAAGAAGTACTCTTTATTCATATTTTTCTTAAAAAAAGAATCCAATTTCCTTGTCCTTAAAACCAACCTGATACCTAAATTCGATTTGAATCTTCCCTAATGCTGTTTAAAATAACAGTACAGGTATCGGACCCCTTATCCGGAAACCCGTTATCCAGAAAGCTCCGAATTACGGAAAGCCCGTCTCCCATAGACTCCATTTTAATCAAATAAGTCAGAATTTTAAAACTGATTTCCTTTTTCTCTGTAGTAATAAAACAGTACCTTGTAATTGATCCTAACTAAGTATAAATAATCCTTATTGGATGCAAAACAATCCTATTGGGGTTAATTAATGTTCTCTTGATTTTTTAGCAGACTTAAGGTATGGAGATCCAAATTACAGAAAGACCCCTTATCCGGAATACCCTTGGTCCCGAGCATTCTGGATAACGGGTCCTATACCTGTAATAGGCAAATAAAGATAAATAAGACAGTGAGAGAAATACAGAAAATACAAGGGGAAATAAATAGGGGTGAGCAAATCTGTCCCATTTCGCTTTGCCATAAAATTCGCGAAACGGCAAGAAAATTTGCGAAACGCATTTGTCGCGCGATTTCTTTTTCGGTCGCATCTTTTTTTGTCACCTGCATCTTTTTTTGTTACACGTGCCAAATTTTGATGCGACCGCGCCTTTTTTGATTCAGTCGCACCCAATTTCATGCGCAACAAAAAAAATTTCAGCGGCGGATTTTCACGGAAGTTTCCCAAAACAATTCGCCAATGGCGGAATGCGGAAATTCGCTGCGAATCCATGCCTGCCGAAAAAATTTGCTCATCACTAGAAATAAAGGAAGAAATTACAACCATATTATACAACATCAATAAGACTGTACAGATTATAGGTTCCAGTAAAGGAAGTGTGATAAACCCTTTAGCAATTCATCTCTGTAAAGGACTAATTTTTAAACGTTCAAATTCAAATCTTTCAATATTTATTGTCAAAAAACCGTAATGGAAAACTTTGGAATTTAAAAGCTAGCAAGATAATATAGACATCAATGGGAGTTGCCCTAAAAAAATGTAAATGATTTTTTACATTATTTTTTTTTTGAGTTTTTCAAATTTTTCTTTTTTTAGAGCTTGTACACCCTTTAAAAAATTATAAGTAGAACGTGAATTTGCTGCATTTGAGTTTTTTCCCACTTTTTTATTCCATCTAGTTTTTTAATAAATAAGCACACATTCAGTTTGGCAAGTCTTAGGGGCACATTTACTAACCCACGAACGGGCCGAATGCGTCCGATTGCGTTTTTTTCGTAATGATCGGTATTTTGTGATTTTTTCGGAAAATTGTTGCGACTTTTTCGTTACCAATACGATTTGCGCGAAAAAACGCAAGTTTTTCGTAGCCATTCTGAAAGTTGCGCAAAATCTGGCGATTTTTTCGTAGCGTTAAAACTTGCGCGAAAAGTTGCGATTTTTTCGTAGCGTTAAAACTTGCACGAAACGTCGCGCCTTTCAAGTTTTAACGCTACGAAAAAGGCGCAACTTTTCGCGCAAGTTTTAACGCTACGAAAAAATCGCAACTTTTCGCGCAAGTTTTAACGCTACGAAAAAATCGCCAGATTTTGCGCAACTTTCGGAATGGCTACGAAAAACTTGCGCTTTTTCGCGCAAATCGTAAAGGCAACGAAAAAATTGTTTACCAGTCGGAATTTTTCCAATTCGGATTCGAATTCGTGTCTTAGTAAATCAGCCCCTTAGGGTTAGATTTACTAAAACCATAATTTCTCTTTTTTTTATTTTCAAATTTGACTAAATTAGTTTTCCAGAATGTCAAATATTTACAAAAAGAAAGTCGCAAGGAAAAGAAAAGTCAGCCAAATCTTTTGAGTCAAAAGAAAGAACTTCGAGGAAAGGGAAGGGACCTTTTCCGTTGATTTCTATATGAATCTGGCAAATTTAATCGAATTAAGATTATTGTCCAATTAGATGCAGATTAAATCTCTCTGTGACTTTTTTGAAAAAAAATCTGAATCAAGTTTTAAAAAAAAAAAAAAAAACAATGGTTAGTAAATGAACCCCTTTAGAGTTTATTCAAATTCAGAAAATGTACAAATTCAATGTTTTTAAAATTAGGCCTCCCCATTCCATAAGGCAAGAGACATAGTAGGATGAAGGTCTCTGCCCTGTAGATCTTACATTCTAAGTGGGTAATTGACATACAGACCCAAATAGTGGGGCAAAAGTACAGATAATGTGTTAGTGCTCCAAAAGGTGGGGTCTGAGTTTCTTTTTTTAAGATGCTGAGAGTGACTTCCCTATGAAGGGATTCAGGAAAGGATCATGCCTTCGATAGAAATGATAACAGGAGTAGAAGATCAGAGTAAGTTTCTGCTTTCATTACTAGTGATGGGCGAAATATTTCGGCAGGCATGGATTCGCGCCGAATTTCCGCGTTTCGCCATTGGCGGGTTGTTTCGCAAAACTGATGAAAAAATTTGCCGCGGAAAAATTCGCCGAACGTCAAAAAATTGTCGCGGGCGTCAAAAAAGAATAGTCGCTGGCGTCAAAATAATAGCCGCAGGCGACGAAACAATAGCTGCGCGACAAAATAATAGCCGCAGGTGACGAAACAATAGCTGCGCGACAAAACAATAGCCGTGGGCGACGAAACAGTAGCCGCGCGACAAAACAATAGCTGCGCGACAGAACAATAGCCGCGGGCGACAGAACAATAGCCGCGCGACAAAACAATAGCCGCGGGCGACGAAACAATAGCCGCGCGACAAAACAATAGCCGCGGGTGACGAAACAATAGCCGCAGGCGTCAAAAGAATAGCCATGCAACAAAATAATAGCAGCGGGCGACTATTATTTCACACAACATTTTCGCCGTTTCGTGAATTTTTCGCCGTTTCTCAGATCTTTTGAAAGATTCGCGAATTTTTCGGTGAAGCGAAACGGAACAGATTCGCTCATCACTATTCATTACCATTTTTTTTTCATATTTTTTCATATGTAACACTATGATCCTCCTCCCTATAAAATGTATAGTCAATGGAACCTAAACAAAATCATATTGTGAACATTACAAAAATGTTTAAATGGATTGTAATACTGTGTGCACTGAATATATTTTATAAATGTTCAGTAAAAAAAAAGGAACAAGTCACCACAAAATATTAATTCAACTATTTGAACATATTTCTAAAATTAATATGCAATATGTATAATTTATGGCAACATTCCAGGTATAATAAAAAGTTTATTTTCTTCCCATGGAAGAACAACATGATCAGGAGTGTGTCATTAAGCAGAAATCCCAGCTGATGTTATTTTGTCAGCAGCCATTCTTTGGAGAGATAATTACTAAGATACCTTATTACAGGCAATAAGAAAGCAAGTTGTTTGAAATTAGTTTTTTTTTTTTTTTAGAAATTGATATTTAAATTAGGATCTGGAAACTCAGCAGGAAACAAACCTCCCCTTCAATGAAAACATTAAATAAGAATGAATGAATGAATATATAATGTATACGAAATGGAAAAAAGAAAATTGAATCATGAAAAACTTTGCAGAAGGTACATGTATTATGAAACTACCAGGTACGTATATAAATATGAAAATGTTATTGTACACTTTAAATTTATAGACATTGGGGTTCAAGATTTACTTGAACCCCAATGTCTTCTGAAATCTGAAGTTATTCACATGCCTTATGCTATACACATGAGAAATGAGAGGCTTTACCATTTTTGGTTGTAAAGGAGAAGGAAAGTTATGTTGGAATTTTACTGCCAATAGATTTGCCACATTAGTGCCACCTAGAACACTATATTTATTCTGCAGAAAGCATTACCATACCTGAGTAAAGAGCCCTAGAAGCTCCCTCTGTTTGTTTAAGATTGCAGCTGCCATTTTAGCTTGGTCTTCATAGCTTCCTGTTTGCAGCTTAGCTGTTATAGCTCAGATTACACATTCCTAAGGGTGTGTGCGGGGGGAGTGAGGTTTATGAGAGGGGGGAGTAGGAGATAAAAAAGAGGAGAGAACTACGCAGACTCTGGCCATAGGAATGAAGGATACATAGACCTTTCTGATAAAGCTTACTTAGTTTTTGCCTTTCCTTCTCATTTAAGGCAGTGCTATGTGTGTTGCATAAAACATATTAATACTATCTGTTTTCAGAAGGTTTTACACAGCATGGTTGCATTGTGAAGGGCTCTTTGCCTCTTTTTAGCCCTTCTTCCTCTAACCAGGAAGGTTTACTATAGTAATATATAAATATATATTAGCTCAGTATATTAAAAGCATTTCAAATATTAGTTTAATGTTTGCTTCTTGGTTTTCAGTGGTAACATTAGTATATACTTTATCAATAATTACACATTCTCCACTGATACCCTTTGGTAACATGCCAATGCTTTCCTGCTGTCTTGCAGAAGTTGCCTTCCAACTCATCCCATTAAGAATGTTTGCAAACACCATGTCCCTACATGATGATTAAATTTCTCTTCCTTACTATTATATTTTTTCAATATGCTTAATTGAACATAATCACTTGTAAGTGACAATACCTGATATGTCTGCAGTCTTATTGAAATAATGTATCATTAATGATTAAAAGCCAGATAAATAACTGGAATACAGAGCATTCAGAGACTTTTGCAATCAATGGCAAAAGTACATTAAAGAAATCTCTTGGCCAACTCAATTATGTCTCATGGGGTAACACAACCTCTATTCATTAACCTTAATAAATACATTTAGGCTTTCTGAAGATCTGCTACATGATACCAGTATCTTGTCACTGATAGCACTCTATATTTTATTTATTCCTTTGCATATTAAGTCTCTCGAAAGTATATATCATTGTCTTCTACTCTTATAAAAGAAACATTTACAGTATCATCCAGCATCCTCGTTACTTCTTAGATTTCTTTTTTCATGGACTTTTTTGTTTCATGAAACACTTTAACAGATAAAAAAAAAAAATATATATATATATATATATATATATATATATAAAATAATAATCATCCGTGGCCAGCACACCCTTCAATACTTTATCAAAAATTTATTGAAAATATATTGTTTAAAACAATATATTTTCAATAAATTTTTGATAAAGCATTGAAGGGTGTGCTGGCCACGGATGATTATTATTTTCTGGATATACATAATTTTGGCTATGGACCCCGCAGAATATTGAGCCTTGGAGTGCGGACACCATTTGGATTGAAATACATATATATATATAGTACTCCACTTAAAAATAAACAAAGAGCTATATTACTTTAGTTTATAAATAAACTTCATAAATGCGATGTTTGCTCCAGGTTTAGTAAGATATATGTTAATACCAGACTTGTAAATGTTACCAGGTAATTGATTACAATGGGTTATTATCATTGGAAGGAATTATAGCAACTGACAAGACAATTTACAGTTGCTTTACATAAGATTGTTGGCACGTTACTGTAAAAGGATAACAATCCTAAATCCTGCCAGCCTAAGAAAATAACCAAAGAATTGTAGTCACAAATAGAACCATTCCCATGACATAATAAAGGGGGCATTAACTATTGCTTGTTTTTTTGGGGGGGGGGTTTGGGTCTTTAGATGGCGAAAAACTGATTTTGTCAGGGAAAAAAAATTCACAATTTTATTCTGATTTATTATGCAACAAAAATGCGACAAATCTAAATGCTAATATACACCAGATAAAATCTGTAAAGATCATGTAGAAGTCAATAGCAAATGTCCCTTTCATAATCTTTATAGAAAACACAAAAATCAAGGTGGCGCTCTCTGTTGAAGCAAGTTTTTAAATAAGTTTCATAAGGATAAAATATTGCCCTTACAATTTGCAGTGTATTACACATGATCATCAAGCAATACAGTATTCAGCCCAATGCATTTTGTCCATAAAGAAATTCATCAGGGGCACAAAGGTTTTGGGTTTTTTCTGAAAGCTGGCTTTTGTGCCACAATATGAAAAAGTCATAGTTTTTGTGCTTTTTCAGTTTAGACCTTTTGATAAATCACTGCCATTCGTAGAAATATGTTTATTTGTGGTTTCTAAAAACTACAAAATCACGAAATTCCAAATGTTATTAAATTTCCCCTTAATGATCCTTAGTTGTAATGTATGCCAACTGCCAAAAAACTAAATTTGGTTTGCATGGTGCATGGTGATTAAGATATGTAGTATTGTATTATAATATGAATATTTGGTTTTGTCTGATGGAGCACACAGCCCATCACAGAATGGAGGCTCAAGAGGAAAGATGTAAAAGGGCAATATTTACTGATATATATATATTGCAGCAGGATTCTTTAATAGGTCACTAAACATAGTATAAACTATCTGTTGGTTAAGTATTCATTTTGGGGGTATAGTTTTCCTTTAATGAATAACTGAGCTACAATGTTTGATATTTATTTATTTATTTGTTTTATCTGTAGATTTCAACAACTGGTTTGGAAATCAAAATAGAAGTTGAGGACATCAATAAAAAAATAACAACTAAAATGTGCCACCTCATGGGGAATTTGCATTTGAAGTTGAAGAGGAGCAATCTATATATTATATAAGGCAAATAATTCAATGAAACGCACAAATAAAATGAAAACCATAGGAAAAAATGTTTTTGTGTCTAAAATAAAAACCAGTTGATAAGTTGTTTACAACAGGTCAATCGATACCATGGATAAAGTTCAATAAAAGACGTTTACTTAGATCTGACAATGCTTTATAATGTCTACTGCTGCTTTAGGGGAAAAAAATAACCAGATGCTTATTTCCCAAGAAAAAAATATTACCCCAAAGGAAGTATTACCAAGGAAGGTTTCTCTCTAATTTAGCTAGAAGAGTAGATAGCAGCTCTGACTCAGAACAAACAAGTGAACTTTTTTTTTTTTGTTTATAGTAATTGAAATTTTAATATACATAAATATGTAATGTGATAGAAAATTACTCAACACTATTTAGGATTGTGGAGTTATAAGAAAGGGGAATATTTATGTGACAACAGTATTACTTTAAATAAGCTATTTAATCTGACTCAGACGCACAGAGATATGCTTTGTTTTATTAATGTTTATATGGCGGTGTAGTCATTACTATATTTTGCATCAAAGGGGTATATTGATTCATCGAAATCTATGTAGTTTCATTATAATAATTTAGTTACAGATATATATAAATACAAATGTGCTTTTGTCTGAAATACTTAGCTACAAATACGTTACAGTATTATGGAATGTAATTTTCTAAATGACAATAATGTAGGAAAGCCAATTGTGTTCTAAGAATAAAGGAGTAGAGGAAACAAGAATAAAGTACCAACTCATTTCTCTTGCTTAGAAATTGATTGACACTTTTGGGGTTACAAGTTCAGAATCACACTGAGATATTTATGCTTTTGTAAAAGCATAAAACTACAGAATGTCATGCTGTAATTTTCTGTATGTGAATATCTACATTCTTATTGAATAGAAGGCTCTTCATTTGACTTGAGCTTTCCAAGGTCATGTGTGATGGTAATGAAGTCTTGCTAATGTTGATTGAAAAGGATACCCGCTGTTTGTGGCCAGTGTTTATATGCGAGAAGCCATATTCATGAGACAGAACACAGCAGGAGATAGAAAACTTTCCCCAAGTCTTGGTAAACGTTGAACCACCTCCCCTACCAAAACGATTCCATCAGATCTGTTTGAAGAAAACTGAGATTATAATTATTCAGCACAGCTAGGTCCTGATCTGCAACCTAAAGCTTGGCTTCCCATTTTGTATAATTAGAGCAGGGGTAAAGAAGCCTCGAGGCACAATTTATACCCCTCCACCAATATAAACTATATTTTGTTACTATGAAATGCCGATAACCATAAACCAGCTAGTGAGCAGTAAAGTCATTCCTGTCTCTAAAAATGTCATATTGTCAAAACTTGCTTCTAGTCATTATTTTGTTGAATGTCATCCCATAGATTGCTCTCTGACCTTTAAATACTGGTGTCTCAATGGCTTCTTAACAAGCATTTTAACCTTCTAGAGATACTGATATGATAACTTTTCAATGTTTTCTGTTTTTATTACTGAATTAAATCTACCATAAAAAATGATGCATTTAAGTGCTTACTCACGTTGAGCATAGCATAACAATCTGCGCATTCTATAATACAAAATATTTGAGACAGCAGAAACCTACTTCCCAGATATATATTTCCAGAAATATAAATATATTCTTTCTGATGGATGTCATAGGTATCTTGAGTACCTCCAGTGTCTAGAAGACTAATGTTTGAACTGTTGCTCCAAGAAGGGATGCCATGTGAAGGGGTACATTACTGAGAACACATTCCATTTTTGCTATATTCCTGGTTCCCTTTACCTGATTATCATGGTCTTTGGCAAACAAATTATACATTAGATGTTGGCTTTCTGCCATATGTAGTCAGTATCCATTGCTTTTTATTTCTTTTCAGCTCTCCAAGAAGACCAGCCCTGAATGCTAATGAGGAGAAGCAGGCTTTATGGACACCTATATGCTATGCACTCAGTTTTAAAGATTAGCCATCTGCTATGAGGACACTATTGTATAAGGGCACAAGGTTAATTCTTTCCGGGTTAATAACTAAGGCAGATTTCTTTATTTAATGAAGAAAACAAACAGTGGAAGATCAAGCAGATTGGCCACATGGAAAGTATGTTTAAGTGGCTGATCAGCTTCAGATCAAGTCTACATTTACAAACTTATCTTTCTTATATACTGCATGGGAAAATGCATTGTTTTATTCTGGTTAGAAGTTCCCTTATTTAATTTTGTTGCTTTCTGGCTCTTTATTTGGATAATTCTACAGCTTTCTCAAAAACATTCTCTAGCTGACTCTGAGAGAGCCTCTTTAATAGTATCGAAAAAGGAGCATATTAGAAATTGTATGATAGGGACCGCTGACAGAATATTCCTCCATTTACTACCTAAAGCCTTTCTCTCTCGCTGCTCCTTTCCTATATTCTGTACCTGATTTCCTCCATAAAGATTCCTCCTTTAACTATGTTAAAACTAAGCTCGAATGGGGGAATGTAATAAAAGTCGTAAATAGCACAAATAAGAATAAAAATTAGCATTTTGCAATGTAATATTGTTCATAAGACTGTTACTGCATGGAGAACTTTAATTGTGCATTGCAAACTTTTTAAGGCATGCTTGAATTTGGCTTAATCTTTTGGAGCAAACTTAACAACTTTTGGATTAATACGTTTTACTACATACACTGCACTCTGTCGCAAACACTAACATTTGCAAACTTTCATTTATTGTCGGAAGGGGTCGTTAAACAGTTTCTGCATTGCAAAGCCCATATTTAATTTGCCAAAATTTGTTTGCACAGAGGCATACATTTTTGTATTGCGAATAATTTTATTTTTAATTTGCTACAAACTGTAGCATTTATTCATTTACTGCCTTCCTAGTGCCCTCCTAAAAAAATAGGAAGATATTGCTTTAGTTATAACCATCATATTTTGCCAAAAAATCTTTGGAATTAACAAATAAAAATGAGCTTTAATTCAATTCCTACAAATTGGGATTATTTTTTTCCAAATCAAACTTTTGAAAAGTCTATTTCAGTGTAGGACTGTATTTAATTATATTGATAGTACTCCTCTATAGGTACATAACCTTTTAACCCTTTAAGTGCCAGCCGAATTCGTCATTTCGGTTCCCCCCAGTGCCAGACGTTTTTTAAGCATTTTGTACTCATTCACTTTAACAATGTTTTTTGGTAGGAAAACCTCCACGAAACTAGGGAAATTATATATCGTTTTTTTCGTCACTAATTGGGCTTCGACATACATACCAAATTTTATAACTTTTCTGGAGATATGATGTGTATTTTGGGTGAAATATGTAAAAAAAAAATAAAATTATGAAAAATTTCTGTATATTTTGAGGTTTTTTTCCATAGAAAAGTTAATTTTACTCACTTTTTTTTATTGTTTGTAAAAGCCCTGATACTCCCAATTCCAACGATACCAAATATGTGGTGGTACCCCACAGTTCCTGTCCAGAAGTAACCCCCAAACTAAGGCAATACTTAGTACAATATCACACCAGAACAAAGCAGAAAAGCGCTTGTAACAGTTAATGCAGCATAACTTATATGTAAATCTAAAATATCCCCTCATGTTTGGTATCTTTAGAAACTACAGACCTTCAGGTTTCTAGGTGCAATGTAGTTTTCACTCAAAAGCCAAATACCTTTTGTCAGTGCATTGTGAAATTTGGAACTTTTTATGACATTTTTTTTTTTTCTAAAACGTAAACTTGGACGCATGATCAAATGTGGATTTGACAAAAAAAAAAATCTCATAAAAATTTTCTAACAAAGGCATATTTGAAAGACAAACTTCTCCTGAATAAAATGATGCCCCATATGTATGGGTGCACATAAAGACATGGGCACCAAACACTCCAAAGCAGGGGCAATGCACAAGGGCAATTACAGCTAAAAATGTGGGGGCTGCGCTCTATGTGCACTTCCTGCAGTTTTTCAGTGTTAACCCCCCCTACCTGTGAAATAACCCCCACAAACTATATATTTCTGAAAAGTGCACACCTTCAGCTATTCAGAGACACCACTCTTCTCTTTCTACATGGAAAATTGTGGCCGCAGTCCCTTGCAGAAGTCAGCGCTTTGGTCAGAAATCAAGGAAAAACCAGATAAAAAACCTAGATTTCTCCCCAAAATCTCCATGGCAACTACCAAAAACTTACTAACCATCAATCTGCAAGTTCCCCTGAATAAAACGATACCCCATATGTATGGGTGCACATAAAGACGTGGCCACCAAATGCCCCAAAACAGGGGCAATGCATAAGGGCAATTTCAGTTGAAATTTTGGGGGCTGCGCTCTATGTGCACTACCTGCAGTTTTTCAGTGTTAACCCCCCCTACCTGTGAAATAACCCCCGCAAACTATATATTTCTGAAAAGTGCACACCTTCAGCTATTCAGAGACGCCACTCTCCTCTTTCTACATGGAAAATTGTGGCCGCAGTCCCTTGCAGAAGTTAGCGCTTTGGTCAGAAATCAAGGAAAAACCAGATACAAACCTAGATTTCTCCCCAAAATCTCCATGGCAACTACCAAAAACTTACTAACCATCAATCTGCAAGTTCCCCTGAATAAAACGATACCCCATATGTATGGGTGCACATAAAGACGTGGCCACCAAATGCCCCAAAACAGGGGCAATGCATAAGGGGAATTTCAGTTGAAATTTTGGGGGCTGCGCTCTATGTGCACTACCTGCAGTTTTTCAGTGATAACCCCCCCTACCTGTGAGATACCCCCACAATCTATATATTTACGAAAAGTGCACACCTTCAGCTATTCAGAGACACCACTCTTCTCTTTCTACATGGAAAATTGTGGCCGCAGTCCCTTGCAGAAGTCAGCGCTTTGGTCAGAAATCAAGGAAAAACCAGATACAACACTAGATTTTGGTCAGAAATCAAGGAAAAACCAGATAAAAAACCTAGATTTCTCCCCAAAATCTCCATGGCAACTACCAAAAACTTACTAACCATCAATCTGCAAGTTCCCCTGAATAAAACGATACCCCATATGTATGGGTGCACATAAAGACGTGGCCACCAAATGCCCCAAAACAGGGGCAATGCATAAGGGCAATTTCAGTTGAAATTTTGGGGGCTGCGCTCTATGTGCACTACCTGCAGTTTTTCAGTGTTAACCCCCCCTACCTGTGAGATAACCCCCACAATCTATATATTTACGAAAAGTGCAAACCTTCAGCTATTCAGAGACACCACTCTTCTCTTTCTACATGGAAAATTGTGGCCGCAGTCCCTTGCAGAAGTCAGCGCTTTGGTCAGAAATCAAGGAAAAACTAGATACAAACCTAGATTTCTCCCCAAAATCTCCATGGCAACTACCAAAAACTTACTAACCATCAATCTGCAAGTTCCCCTGAATAAAACGATACCCCATATGTATGGGTGCACATAAAGACGTGGCCACCAAATGCCCCAAAACAGGGGCAATGCATAAGGGCAATTTCAGTTGAAATTTTGGGGGCTGTGCTCTATGTGCACTACCTGCAGTTTTTCAGTGATAACCCCCCCTACCTGTGAGATACCCCCACAATCTATATATTTACGAAAAGTGCACACCTTCAGCTATTCAGAGACACCACTCTTCTCTTTCTACATGGAAAATTGTGGCCGCAGTCCCTTGCAGAAGTCAGCGCTTTGGTCAGAAATCAAGGAAAAACCAGATACAACACTAGATTTTGGTCAGAAATCAAGGAAAAACCAGATAAAAACCTAGATTTCTCCCCAAAATCTCCATGGCAACTACCAAAAACTTACTAAACCTCAATTTGCAAGTTCCCCTGAATAAAACGATACCCCATATGTATGGGTGCACATAAAGACGTGGCCACCAAATGCCCCCAAACAGGGGCAATGCATAAGGGCAATTTCAGTTGAAATTTTGGGGGCTGCGCTCTATGTGCACTACCTGCAGTTTTTCACTGTTAACCCCCCCTACCTGTGAGATAACCCCCACAATCTATATATTTACGAAAAGTGCACACCTTCAGCTATTCAGAGACGCCACTCTTCTCTTTCTACATGGAAAATTGTGGCCGCAGTCCCTTGCAGAAGTCAGCGCTTTGGTCAGAAATCAAGGAAAAACCAGATACAAACCTAGATTTTGGTCAGAAATCAAGGAAAAACCAGATAAAAAACCTAGATTTCTCCCCAAAATCTCCATGGCAACTACCAAAAACTTACTAACCATCAATCTGCAAGTTCCCCTGAATAAAACGATACCTATGTCTGGTTGCACATAAGTACATGGCCGCCAAACCTGAAAATGCATAATATTGGGGCTGCACTCTATGCACCCCTTTTTTTTTGCCTGCACCCGAATGAATGGGATACGCTCGGGTGCAGGCACATGTAGCCGATATACGCATGAAAACGCGTGAGAATGCAAAGTCTCGCGTTTTCATGCGTATATCGGCTACACGTGCCTGCACCCGAGCGTATCCCATTCATTCGGGTGCAGGAACAAGTAGCAGGCGTAGGGCTGAATTTTCGGCAAGCGTTTTTCCACTTGCTGAAAAAATCAGCCCTACGCCTCGTGTGGCATCAGCCTAACCCTTGGCAATAGAAACTACCAGAACAATCTTAGCACCTCTGGACCTTTCTAGAACAACTGAAATCAAATGGAATAAAACCACTAAAAGCAATCAAAGAACAATAGTTGCAATGAAATCGGTAAGAGCCCTGGATCCACCAATGTCACTGCAAAAGCAACCTTTTTGGGGGCACTAAACACACAATAAAGAACAATGCAAAGATAAAACACCGTAAAATCCAATAAAACCACCTAAACCAACAGAAGAACAATAATTGCAATGAAATCGGTGGTCAGAGCCCTGGATCCACCAACGTCACTGCAAATTCAGCACCCAATAGCAATACAAAAAGTTACAGTGCAATAGAATAATTCAAAAACAGAAATCAATTATGAAAATGCCAAAAAAACACTAAAATGCAACCAAATAAATCAGATAATTATAGAGCAAGATCAGAAATAAAGTTTTAGTAAAAAAAAAGACTGCCAAAGAAAGCAAAGACAGAAAGAAAAGAAAAGAAAGAAAGAAAAAAAAAAAAAAAAAAAAAAAAAAGTGTAAGTGTAAGTGTGTGTGTAAGTGTCTGTGTGTGCTTGGGAAAGTTGTAAATCAGTGTGTATGTGTACAAAAGTGTAATAATGACAAAGATAGAAGAAAAAATGCAAAAAAAAAAAAAAAAAAATTTTTTAGACAGTTGAGATAGAAATAAGCAAAATAAACAGTGGTAGAGAGTTGTAGTTCAGCTTACCCAAGGCAGGCAGACGATCAGGGGCGATCAGGGGCGATCAATCCAGCAGGAAGGCAGCAGGGGAGCTCCATCTCGTCCGAAGTGCGCAGCAGGAGTGAGGGAGCCGACAGTAGGCGGCGCTATTTAAAGGGACAGCAGTGGACACGTCATCAACGCGTGTCCACTGCTGTCATTGGCTGGAGCGACCGATCGGTGCGGCTCGGGGACCCGGATCGGTGAGTATGTGCTGCTTTGCTCGTTGCCTAGGGGGATCTGAGGGGTTTACAAGCGCTGCGCTGCTTTAAAAGCGAGCGCAGCGCTTGTAAACCCGACAGTGCCATTGGACGTAGATTCTACGTCCCATGGCACTTTGGTCCCTTGGTACCTGGGACGTAGAATCTACGTCCCTTGGCACTTAAAGGGTTAAGCCTTTATGGTAGACTAAAACTCAAATAGAAACTAGGGATTAGAGATGTAGCGAACTGTTCGCCGGCGAACTAATTCGCGCGAACATCGGGTGTTCGCGAACGTGCAAGTTCGCGAACTTTACGCGTATGTTCGCAATTTGGGTTTGCGTGGCGTTTTTCCGCTGCGTTTTTTCTCGGCCTAAAAAAACGCCATGTATGGCTTGCGCGGCGTTTTTCAGCAAATCCAGTTTCCATGGTGGTAATGACGCGAAATAGCAAAAAACGCTGCATATTTCCGCTAGGTCTGCCAGCTGCCTTTGCGATTTTACGCAACGCTGTGTCAACAAAGTATTTTTCAGAGAAATTTTTGCCCTTGATCCCCCTCCTGCATGTCACTGTCCAGGTCGTGGCACCCTTTAAACAACTTTAAAATTAGTTTTCTGGCCAGAAATGGCTTTTCTAGGTTTTAAAGTTCGCCTTCCCATTGAAGTCTATGGGGTTCGCAAAGTTCGCGAATATTCGCGCTTTTTGACGTAAGTTTGCAAACTTTTTTTTTGAGGTTCGCTACATCCCTACTAGGGATGCACAGAATCCAGTTTTTCGGGTTCAGCCAAACCCCCGAATCCACCGTAAGGAATTCAGCCGAATACCAAACCAAATCCTAATTAGCATATGGTAGTTAGCATTTAGAAGGGTTCGTGCATGGTGAAAAATTTTTCACTTCTTTGTTAACATGACAAAAAGTTGTGTGATTTTTAGGATTTTGATTTGGTTTGGCCAGGAGCGTAGATTTGGGTGAATCCAAATCCTGCCGAAAAGGCCAAATCTTGGCCAAATACTGAACCGAATCTTGGATTCGGAGCATCCCTAGTAGAAACACGATTCTAAGAAAGCACTAAACAATAAAAGGCCCATTAATTAACATTCACATTTTTGTGGTTTTTGAAACCAGGGCTAAACTCATTTTCTCTAAAAAATGTGAATTAATTCATTAAAAAGCCTTTTAAAAAAAATCACAAACAAAAAAAAGTGGAAAAACTACAAAAATCTAATATATCTTCCAGAAATATCATCCAGTTCCTAAAAGATCACCTGCTATTGATTTCTACATGACCTCCAAATTTTTTTACAGGGAATTTTGTCCCTCGTTTCGCAAAAAAAAAAAATCACAATTTTTTGCCAAAGCGAAACGGGACAGATTCGCTCATCACTATTTATAGATTATATTTTTGCCTAACTATATTGAAAAATGTTTTATATTGCACAGTCTATCTATTTTGCCCATTTTCATTTTTACACTGAACTGCTCCTTTAAACATAAACAATATGCTTTAGAGATAATCATATGTTATATCTTATATGTATTATACCAGCACTTCATGCACACAGAAATAAGGAGATTGCTAGAGTGTAATATCTATTTTGTTGAAATTTCTGTTCAGAATAGTTTTTAATCTTAGCATTCTGTTGATTTGCTATTGTGGTGCTTTATCCTCATAAATTTTATTTTCATTACTTTTTTCATAAGTTCATAAATTTAAAATTAAGAATTTTTGTTGGGCCACAATATAACACTTTAATTTTTTTTTTAAAAAAAATGTGTTGTCAGTACATTATTATCAAAGCACATGAATAATAAAAATCAAATGGACAAGTCCATCAATTAATGAGGGTGATATCAAGCCTGACACATCTGCAAAGCATTCTGCAATTTATTTATCCATATACAATGATAATTCAGTTAGTGAAAGTACATCTATCCAATGAATACCTGACAATGTATTCCCAATTTGGTACATGTCAGGTTGAGAAGATGGTTTACATGGTCAAGGATATTAATCAAGTTATGTTTTTTTGGATTGAAGTTATAAGAAGCTGCATGTTTGCATGCAAATAATTTCTAGGTACAATATTTTAATATTAACTTATCCATTAAGTTATCCCTTTTACTGTATTCCAAAATGGTTAGTGATATTAAAATAGAGGAGAGAAAAGACTGCAATAAATCTGTCACATTTTATTATTTTAAAGGAGAAGGAAAGATAAAAACTAAGTAAGCTTTATCAGAAAGGCCTATGTAAATACAGCCATAAGCACTCACAGAACTGCTGCTCTGAGTCCTCTATCAAAAGGAGCACAGGATTTCTTGTCTCCTTTTTTGTAAACAAGATCTTTGGGTATCTGACTTCCTTCATTCCTGGGGCCAGAGTCTGCGCAGTTCTCTCCTCTCTCCCCTCTCCTGCTCCCCCTCCCATAAGAATTCATAAAACTCACTCCCCTCTCCCTTAGGAATGTGTAATCTGAGCTATAACGGCTAGAGCTGCAGCAGGAAGCTATGAAGACCAAGCTACAATGGCAGCTGCAATCTTAAACAAACAGAGAAAGCTTCTAGGGCTGTTTACTCAGGTATAGTAAAGCTTTCTGCAGAATAATTATAGCATTCTAGGTGGCACTATTGTGGCAAATCTATTGGCAGTAAAATGCCAAAATGACTTTTCATCTCCTTTAAATGTACAAATGTATTTTAGGTATGGGAGCTATTATCCAGAATGCTTCGGCCTAAGGGTTTTTTTCCGTAATGCTAATTATTATACCTCAAATTAACTAACATAATTTAAATTTAAATAAACCCAATAATCCAATAGGATTGTTTTGACACCAATGTGAATTTTAACAACTTAGATACCATCAAGTACTAGATATTGTTTTATTATTTTATTATTACATAGAAAAAGAAGGTAATTAAAAAAAAATGAACCATTTCTTGAAATGAAGTCTATTTGTAACATTTTGATGACTTTCACCTATTCCACCTATTTCTAAGTATTTTTCTTTATATTGTCATATTTTATATAAAAAAAAGAATAATAATAACTTCATATGTAAACTTCAGAAAGATGTTCCGTGTATTGAAACTTTAATGAAGCACACAAATATATAGGGGCAGATGTACCAAAGTGTTAAATTAGAGCTCACCATAATATGCTGTTCTCTGTCAATTTCTATGGAATTTTTAGAGGAGTATTTATAAATAGGTGAATGTCAGAGGTCACCATTTAATAAATATGTCTCTAAAAATGCCATAGAATCGAAAGGAGAGTGGTGGAATTTTACTGCAGTGAACGCCCCATAGTGTAATTTCACCACAATATCAAAGGGAATGAGGAGGCCTCTCCTAAACTTTAAATTATTAATATAGTTATTCTATACACTATAGTTACATAACGTCATGTGCAGCAATACAAAGTGAAAAAAGAACAATATATTTAGCAAAACGTCTTGCTTCAACCCACGTTCTACTTTTGTTTCATTCTGAACACTATTATGACCCAGGTTGCAACACTCACTGTTATTTATTAGTGTATAATAACAAATGAGGCACGGGGTTCTTTAATGAATTTAGAAACCATGTGATGATGCATTTAGATTTTGGCAGCCGGTAAAACTTTTTTGAGAAATGCTTTGAAAAACAAACATTTTCCAACCACAAGTTTACAAATACGACCCAAAAACATGGGTATTAAAAGTTGCCTAATCGTTTCACTAATCACTGTATACAGTTCCTGCTATACACTGTACACACAGAGTTCACATCAAATATTAAGACAATTCTATCTCATTGCATGTAAGATCAGGAAACCAATACGTACACATCTATGAAAAAGGAGAAAGAAATGTGCAATCAAATGTTTGGCACTGGCCCAGGGTATCAGGTAAGTGATTAAAATTACTGGTGTTGCTTTTCCTTCTTTCTTCAAAACCCTGGGGCTGACGCGTGTACAGCAGAGTGGAGAGTCTGTTTTTTTTGTTAAACTTACTTTTCACTCTACTGCACATGAGCACCTGGCGTGAAGAAAGAAGGAGGAAGAAAATCACTCACTAGGATGTGCCCTGGGCCAGGGCAGTTTTCTGCTAGAGCTCCAGTCTGAGGTATCAGGTGAGGGATTACAGTCACTGGGGGGTGTCTAACATTTGGCACCCCAGTCATTGTACCTTTCCTTCTTCTTTAAATTAGGGCAAATTTGGGTACCAGTAGAATAATTAAGGAAGATAAATGAATGGATGTGATAGTACCACAGTTGGCAACACATAGGGGCACATTTACTAATCCACGAATCCCGAATGGGAAAAAAATCAGATTGGAAACAAACATTTTGCGACTTTTTCGTATTTTTTGCGATTTTTTTTTGTCGCCAACGCAACTTTTTCGTGAATTGTTGCAACTTTTTCTTCACCGTTACGAATTTTCCGCGCATTGTCACGACTTTTTCGTATTGAGCGCTCGTAAACGGTGGGCAAACCTTTGGAAGCCTCCCATAGGACTCAATGGCACTCTGCAGCTCCAACCCGTCCCAAGGAAAGTCTCCCATAGGGCTCAATGGCACTCTGCAGCTCCAACCTGGCCCAAGGAAAGTCTCCCATAGGGCTCAATGGCACTCTGCAGCTCCAACCTGGCCCAAGGAAAGTCTCCCATAGGACTCAATGGCACTCTGCAGCTCCAACCCGGCCCAAGGAAAGCCTCCCATAGGGCTCAATGGCACTCTGCAGCTCCAACCTGGCCCAAGGAAAGTCTCCCATAGGGCTCAATGGCACTCTGCAGCTCCAACCCGGCCCAAGGAAAGTCTCCCATAGGGCTCAATGGCACTCTGCAGCTCCAACCTGGCCCAAGGAAAGCCACCCATAGGGCTCAATGGCACTCTGCAGCTCCAACCCGGCTCAAGGAAAGTCTCCCATAGGGCTCAATGGCACTCTGCAGCTCCAACCTGGCCCAAGGAAAGTCTCCCATAGGGCTCAATTGCACTCTGCAGCTCCAACCCGGCTCAAGGAAAGTCTCCCATAGGGCTCAATGGCACTCTGCAGCTCCAACCCGGCCCAAGGAAAGGCTCCCATAGGGCTCAATGGCACTCTGCAGCTCCAACCTGGCCCAAGGAAAGTCTCCCATAGGGCTCAATGGCACTCTGCAGCTCCAACCCGGCCCAAGGAAAGTCTCCCATAGGGCTCAATGGTAGGGATGTAGCGAACCTCAAAAAAAAAGTTCGCGAACCTGTTCGCGAACTTCCGCCGAAAATTGCGAATATTCGCGAACTTTGTGAACCCCATAGACTTCAATGGGAAGGCGAACTTTAAAACCTAGAAAACCCATTTCTGCCCAGAAAAGTGATTTTAAAGTTGTTTAAAGGGTGCCACGACCTGGACAGTGGCATGCAGGAGGGGGATCAAGGGCAAAAACCTCTGAAAAATTGACACACGCCGTTTTTCGAAATGATCGGTAATTTTGCGACTTTTTCGTATTTTCCGGCGCTTTCGTAAATTTATCGTAAGTTTTGCGACTTTTTCGGAGCTTTCGTACCGTTATCGTAAGTTTTGCGACTTTTTCGGATCTTTCGTAACGTTATCGTAAGTTTTGCGACTTTTTCGGAGCATTCGTACCGTTATCGTAAGTTTTGCGACTTTTTCGGAGCATTCGTACCGTTATCGTAAGTTTTGCGACTTTTTCGGGGCATTCGTACCGTTATCGTAAGTTTTGCGACTTTTTCGGAGCTTTCGTAACGTTATCGGAAGTTTTGCGACTTTTTCGGAGCTTTCGTAACGTTATCGTAAGTTTTGCGACTTTTTCGGAGCATTCGTACCGTTATCGTAAGTTTTGCGACTTTTTCGGAGCATTCGTACCGTTATCGTAAGTTTTCGTAAGAATTATCGTAAGAATTAGTTCGCCGGCGAACAGTTCGCTACATCTCTACTCAATGGCACTCTGCAGCTCCAACCTGGCCCAAGGAAAGTCTCCCATAGGGCTCAATGGCACTCTGCAGCTCCAACCCGGCCCAAGGAAAGTCTCCCATAGGGCTCAATGGCACTCTGCAGCTCCAACCCGGCCCAAGGAAAGTCTCCCATAGGGCTCAATGGCACTCTGCAGCTCCAACCTGGCCCAAGGAAAGTCTCCCATAGGGCTCAATGGCACTCTGCAGCTCCAACCTGGCCCAAGGAAAGTCTCCCATAGGGCTCAATGGCACTCTGCAGCTCCAACCTGGCCCAAGGAAAGTCTCCCATAGGGCTCAATGGCACTCTGCAGCTCCAACCCGGCCCAAGGAAAGTCTCCCATAGGGCTCAATGGCACTCTGCAGCTTCAACCTGGCTCAAGGAAAGTCTCCCATAGGGCTCAATGGCACTCTGCAGCTCCAACCTGGCCCAAGGAATGTCTCCCATAGGGCTCAATGGCACTCTGCAGCTCCAACCTGGCCCAAGGAAAGCCTCCCATAGGGCTCAATGGCACTCTGCAGCTCCAACCTGGCCCAAGGAAAGTCTCCCATAGGGCTCAATGGCACTCTGCAGCTCCAACCTGGCCCAAGGAAAGCCTCCCATAGGGCTCAATGGCACTCTGCAGCTACATTATAGAGATTTACATTGTTTGGGGGTATAATTTTCCTTTAACATAATTTAATACTCTCAAACTCTTAAAAACATACTAACATTTGTATTGGCCAAGAGAAAATTCATTCTTGTACAAAACATAGACTATATTTGGTTGATAAGTTTTTTAGCCAGGTATGGATTCGCAGTGGAATTCAGCATTTCGCCATTGCCAAATCTTTTCTGTGAAAAAGGATGGTGCAAAAAAGACTCGATAGTTAAGAGAAGCGAAACGGGACAGATTCCCTCATCACTAGTTGTAAATCAGCCTTTTTAGATCTACTAAGTTACTTGAAGGACTCCAAATCTCTTCTTAGTCTTATAATCACTAAGAAGTATGTGAATGAATGATGCTTATTATACCTAACACCCAGATATATTCTAGGATCAGTACTAAGCTCAATAAAAATACTGATCATTCATTTCTAAGCATGCATATAATATAGCTGCTGCCTCCTCTCTTTGCCAGTGGGTTTCAGCAGCAACTGATAGTCTTAAGTTAACAAGCTAATATTTCATCCATGGATACCAGAGTGGTAATGGCTAAATTTGCCAGTTGAGGGAAAGAGCACATGTGCAGGCATTTGCCTGACACAACTTCTGCTGTCATGGCCTATTAAAACCAGTTTACATGTGCATGTCGAATTAGATGAATATGTATGTGACCTCTTTCATAGCTATCACTCATTGGTCTGGAGCCCCCGCAGCACAGAAACAGCACCTCTCATTAGACACAGCTTGAGTTACAAGCATGTTATGCTAATGTTTCTGAAGAACTTTAGGGCTTATTTGTCTCCTTATGAGAAGCTGATAGATGGCAATATTCTAAAAAATATACATAATTACTAAGCAGGCTAAATTACCCCGTCTGTTTTTATCAAATACAAAATATAATGCCCCTTTTAAATGTCTAACTGTTCCTGCCCTTGGCAGTAGAATTACAATGACTTTAGGATACTCTTGATTTGAAAGAAATAATTAATTTCAGGAAAGAACCCTTTTAAAAGTAAAAAAAAATCTTTTCATGTATTTATAAAAGAGTGATTAGACAATTATACACAATATTCGCTGAAAAATGATCCAAAAGGTTTCAAGATTCCCAAGTGATCCTTAGAGAATTAGTGGAGAGCAGTGGCATTTTCAGACTTTGCACCTTTAAAGAAGTAAATCTCTTTGTCTAGATAAATTATAGTAAATAAATGTATACGTTTTATCTCAGCCAAATAGTTGTTACAATAACATTTTAGCAAATGATTAAAACCATTTCCAGTACTGTAGTGATACACTGAGGGGCAGATTTACTAATCCACGAATCCGAATCCCGAAAGGGAAAAAAAACGTATTGGAAACGAAAATTTTGCGACTTTTTCATCGCCCTTGCGATTTTTTCGTATTGCCCGATATTAAACGCCGGAAAAACCAATCCGATTTTTTCGCGACGGCAACGAAAAAGTTGCAGAAAATATACGAAAAAGTCACGACGGCGACGAAAAAGTAGAAAAAATACCGATCATTACGAAAAAACGCATTCGGACGCCTTTGGACCGTTCGTGGATTAGTAAATCTCCCCCTGAGTGTTTTCTAGACTCATAAAATCTAGGGGTGAAGACACACAGGGCTACTTAGTAGCAGCTACTTGTCATGGCTACTAAACTCCAGAAAATCCCCTGCCATAGACAATACTGAGAATTGCCTCTGCTGAAACACACATGGAGAGAATTATCAGTAAATGATCAGCATTGTCTATTTTAGTAGCTGTGACAAGTAGCTGCTTCTAGTAGCTCTGTGTGTCTTCACCGTAATACTGTTGACAGTAAGAAATGCTAATAAAACTGTGTCCAGTACATGGGTGCAGTATTTGTCCTTGACTATTAGGGGCCGATTTAAGCCTTCAGGTTGAAACTTTAGGCTACTAAAACCACACGAGAGTTCCTAAACTCTCACGTGGTTTCTTCATTAAAATAGG
This sequence comes from Xenopus tropicalis, assembly GCF_000004195.4. Classification (NCBI taxonomy): domain Eukaryota; kingdom Metazoa; phylum Chordata; class Amphibia; order Anura; family Pipidae; genus Xenopus; species Xenopus tropicalis. Next base: position 31,074,840 of record NC_030681.2, on the reverse strand, counting down.
ACGTACAGTATATATGTATAGGACCCATTATCCAGAATGCTTGGGACCAATTTGGATCTCCATACCTTAAGTCTACTAAAAAAATCAATAAAACATTGATTAAACCCAATAGGATTGTTTTGCCTCCAATAAGGATTAATTATATCTTAGTTGGGATCAATTACAAGGTACTGTTTTATTATTACACAGAAAAAGGAAATCAGTTTTAAAATTCTGAATTATTTGATTAAAATGGAGTCTATGGGAGACCAGCTTTCTGTAATTCTGAGCTTTCTGGATAACGGGTTTACGGATAAGGGATCTCATATCTGTACCTTGAATGGAGATATTCGAAGGTATTTGAATGAAGGTATTTGAATTTAGGAACTGTTGTATGGCTTTAGTAGCCAAATGATCAAGGCTGAAGGCTTGAGCATTCTTAAGTCGGCCCCCATATGTTAAAATATTTAGCAATATGTTTCTGACAGGGAAAGTTCATCATCTAAATATGAATGCTGGGGTATAGAAATGATCAAAATAAGCACCTTTAGTTGGTATATCTGCACACTTCTATGAACTATGCTTTTCTAACAGATTTCTACAGTTACCCAAGCTCTGGCTCCAATTTTATGGACAACCCCTCACATTAACTGATCAATAGAGCCATCTCAAAAAACAGAAGAAAACTCTAGAATGGAATGCTAGAATTAGCACACAGAGTTGGCTTGACCTAGAATGCAAGCACTGTTTATGTTTGGTGTTGCTGAACCCAGAGTGGGCTGTAGGTGCGTGGCACAAAGGCCTATGGCAGGAAGACTTCACAGAACTAATTCACACTAGACTCTGCACTTTGCCATAGATTTTTAATTCATAGCAAGTTTGAGGGCATAACCAGCACAGACACATGTCCTGGTTGCAAGGGTTCTGTGAATGGGCCGTAAGAGGCAGAGACTTACTGCTCTAGCACCTGTCCCCTGGGCAATTTGATTTAGCAAAGTTTGAATTACATTATTCTATTTTTCGTGCTAAAATTATGAATTTTAATTAGGACTTTTATAACTTGATTGTCCAGAAAGCTATAAATTACATCTCCCATAGACTTCTTTTTAATTAAATAATCCCAATTTTAAAAATGATTTCCTTTTTCTTTGTAATAATAAAACAATAGCTTGTACTTGACCTATTCTAACTTAAGACATGGAGTTCCAAATTACAGAGACCTCTTTCCGGGAAAACCTAAGGTCCCGAGCAATCTGGATAACAGGTCCCTTACCTGCATAATACAGGTATAGGATCCGTTATCCAGAAAGCTCCGAATTACGGAAAGCCTGTCTCCCTTAGGGGCTGATTTACTAAGACACGAATTCGAATCCGAATTTGAAAAATTCCGATTGGAAAACGAACATTTTGCGACTTTTTCGTATTTTTTGCAATTTTTTCGGCGCCTTTACGACTTTTCGGAAATTATCGCGACTTTTTCGTTACCAATATGATTTGCGCGAAAAAACGCGAGTTTTTCGTAGCCATTCCGAAAGTTGCGCAAAATCTGGCGATTTTTTCGTAGCGCTAAAACTTGCGCAAAAAGTCGGGCCTTTTTCGTAGCGTTAAAACTTAAAAGGCGTGACGTTTCACGCAAGTTTTAACTATACGAAAAAATCGCGACTTTTCGTAGCGTTAAAACTTAAAAGGCGCAACGTTTCGCGCAAGTTTTAACGCTACGAAAAAATCGCCAGATTGTGCACAACTTTCGGAATGGCTACGAAAAACTTGCGTTTTTTCGCGCAAATCATATTGGTAACGAAAAAGTCGCGATAATTTCCGAAAAAATCACAAAATACCGATCATTACGAAAAAAACACAATCGGACGCATTCGCCCGTTCGTGGGTTAGTAAATGTGCCCCATAGACTCCATTTTATTCAAATAATTCAAAATATTTAAATTAATTTTCTTTTTCTCTGAAATAAAAAAACACTACCTTGTAATTAATCCCAACTAAGATATAATTAATTCATAATTAATTGGACACAGAACATTCCTATGGGGTTTAATTAATGTTTTATTGATTTTTTAGTAGACTTAAGGTATGGAGATGCAAATTACGGAAAGACCCCTTATCCGGAATACCCTTGGTCCCGAGCATTCTGGATAATGGGTCCTATACCTGTATATAAAACAATGCAAAACTTTGGAATCTAAAATTTCATGTAGAGGTTAATGAGAGTTGTCCTAGACAAAATGTAAGCAGTTTTTTTTTTTCAATTCAAATTTTTTGAATTCTTTTCAAATGCTTTTTCAAATGGTTTTATTTGGTTATTTGAAAAAACATTGAAAATTTTTGTGAAAAAACTCTAAAATTCACACAATTTGAATTTTTATGAGCCTCCCTGTTTTTTCTGCCATATAATTTGGAAATGCGCTATATACAGTATGTAGCACAGAGGCATAAGCGACCTTAACACGTGAGACGTTCTCTGGGGACATTTAATAAATGCACAACAAAACATTTTCACACACAAGAATGAACTGAAAGCATCTTTCTTACCAGCATTCTACATTTATACAGGATGTCTGGTTAATTTGATAGCTAGCGAATAGTGTAAAACTAATTCTATATGGTAAAATGACAAATCCTGTGTGTGGCCTCCTGCCAATGCAAGTGAGAGTTTAACAAGAAATCAGATGGTGGAAATAGAAATCCGTATAATTCAGATCATTTTCTGATACAGGAAAATAGAAACTAAAACAATTTGTAGCATCTGAAGCGAATCAGATTAACATGTGTTTCCATAGTAAGTATTTGTAAAGTGATTTACATTACTGTAAAAAATGCAAGCTCTGTGCAGAGCCATACCAGTTTTTTTTTTGGTTCTCTTTAAAGGAGAAGGAAAGGTAAAAACTAAGTAAGCTTTATCAGAAAGGTCTATGTAAATACAGCCATAAGCACTCACAGAAACGCTGTACTGAGTCCTCTATCAAAAGAAACACAGGATTTTGTGTCTCTTTTTTTGTAAACAAATTCTTTGGTATCAGACTTCCTCTCCTTTAGGGCTCATTCAGGTTTAGTGCACAAGTCTGCTCAGTTCTTTCCTCTCTCCCCTCTCCTGCTCTCCCTCCCACAAGAATTCATAAAATTCACTCCTCCCACCCATAGGAATGTGTGATCTGAGCTACAACGGCTAGAGCTGCAAGCATGAAGCTATGAAGACCAAGCTAAAATGGCAGCTGCTATCTTAAACAGAGGGAGTTTCTAGGGCTCTAATGCTTTCTGCAAAATAAATATAACATTCTAGGTGGCACTAATGTGGCAAATCTATTGGCAATAAAATGCCAAAGTGGCTTTCCTTCTCCTTTAAAATGAACTATTTTAAAGGAGAAGAATATTAATTAATATTAAGTATACTATAGACAATTGCATTCTAAAACAGTTTTCAGTTTCTCTTTGGTTTATTTTTCATTATTTTACTTTGTGTTCTTCAGTAGTGATGGGCAAAATAATTCAGCAGGCATGGATTTGTGGCGAATTTCCACATTTCACCATTGGCAGATTATTTTGCAAAATGGCATAAAAATTTCCAGCGGAAAAATGTGGCACGCGTCCAAAAAATTTTTTTACACACAACATTTCCGCTGTTTCGCTGATTTTTTGCTGTATTCGAATCTTTTCAAAGATTGTAGGTTCAGGTTGGGTGCTGGTCAGACTGGGGAAGTACACTCTTTGGGGCTGATTTACTAAGACACGAATTCGAATGCGAATTGGAAAAATTCCGAACATTTTTTCAGCGCCTTTACGACTTTTCGGAAATTGTCACGACTTTTTCGTTACCAATACGATTTGCGCGGAAAAACACGAGTTTTTCGTAGCCATTACGATTCTTGTCACGACTTTTTCGTATTGAGCGCTCGTAAGCGGCGGGCGAAACTTTCAGACTTAGCATGATTTTGGAAGCCTCCCATAGGACTCAATGGCACCCTGCAGCTCCAACCTGGCCCAAGGAAAGTCTCCCATAGGGCTCAATGGCACTCTGCAGCTCCAACCCGGCCCAAGGAAAGTCTCCCATAGGGCTCAATGGCACTCTGTAGCTCCAACCTGGCCCAAGGAAAGTCTCCCATAGGGCTCAATGGCACTCTGCAGCTCCAACCTGGCCCAAGGAAAGTCTCCCATAGGGCTCAATGGCACTCTGCAGCTCCAACCCGGCCCAAGGAAAGTCTCCCATAGGGCTCAATGGCACTCTGCAGCTCCAACCCGGCCCAAGGAAAGTCTCCCATAGGGCTCAATGGCACTCTGCAGCTCCAACCTGGCCCAAGGAAAGTCTCCCATAGGGCTCAATGGCACTCTGCAGCTCCAACCTGGCCCAAGGAAAGTCTCCCATAGGGCTCAATGGCACTCTGCAGCTCCAACCCGGCCCAAGGAAAGTCTCCCATAGGGCTCAATGGCACCCTGCAGCTCCAACCTGGCCCAAGAAAAGTCACCATACTGAAGCTTGAAGGAATCCGAATGCTACGAAAAAAGCGCAACATTTTGCGCAACTTTCGGAATGGCTACGAAAAAGGCGCGACTTTTCGCGCAAGTTTTAACACTACGAAAAAATCGCCAGATTTTGCGCAACATTCGGAATGGCAACGAAAAAGTTGCGATAATTTTCCGAAAAATCGCCAAATACCGATCATTACGAAAAAACGAAATCGGACGCATTCGGCCCGTTCGTGGGTAAGTAAATGTGCCCCTTTGGGAAGTACACTCTTTTTATGATCCTGAAGTTTCCCTATCTTGGAACCTAAGGCCCATGTAGAAATAGTGTACAGAGCGGAAAGATGCAGTTATGGGTTGGATGCAGGTCCTACAAAAGCAACATTTTGCAGGTTAGGCTCAGGTGGGGGTTAAGGTTTTGCGGGTTAGGGTCGGTTGTGGGTTGAGTTTTTCTTGACCCACACATCAATAGTTTATTGTATGAAATTTTTGACAGCAACTAAATCTTTTAGTCAGTGCACAGTGCAAATTTAAAATAATTTGAACAGAGGAAGAATTTAAAAAATATTGTCCTTAGCATTAAAAATTAGTGTATTAATTGATACAAAGGACACTAAGGGGTATATTTAAACAGATGTGTTGGTATTTCATGTAAAATCACATGCTTTTATAAAGCTTTATAATAATTTTTTATGCCAAAAAGAAAAGGGCAAATGTTTACTTAAAAAAATATATACCATTATATATATGCTGATTGTCTGTTTGTGATGAATTCTTTCTGTAATAGTCATGTTTGCCTTTAATAAATAATTGTGGAACTTTATGAATACACTTTTTTTACACCAACTTTTACCCTGTTTGTTGTGATAAGCCCCTAAATATGTTCCTAATAAAAATGAGGTAGCAATAATAATACAAACATTATCACCTACAACATTCTGTCTTGAGATATTGAACAGATGTCTCCTATATGTTGAGCTGTAATATAGTATTCTACAATATTTGGTGAAACAGGAAAATGATTGTATATTTTTTTGGATTTCTGCAGATGTGTAGATTATAATGTTAGGTCATTGGAAGAGTCTTGTTCTTTTTCTAGTAATCCAAATGTACAGCAGAACTATTGTCTGTCCATAAATATATTGTGCAATCTATTAGTGAATTGGTCTTCTTGTAATTGTAAATACATATTTAATGCTTACAGCTAAACTGGCCATAGATGTTTCAAATAGTTCACTTACTGTTTTACTGACATTATTAGGACTGCTGGCACCAAACTAAATAGGGCAAAACAAACAACTGAACTGAACTGACTTCCATGCATGGGGTCCAGAAATGCACCAAGCCAAACATTTGAATTGTGTCCAGGGTTGAAAAAAAAAAAAGTCCATCAAGTTTAACCCTTCAAGAGAAACCCAGGGCACACACATAGACTTACAGTGGCTTGCAAAAATATTCGGCCCCCTTGAACTTTTCCACATTTTGTCACATTACAGCCACAAACATGAATCAATTTTACTGGAATTCCACGTGAAAGACCAATACAAAGTGGTGTACATGTGAGAAGTGGAACGAAAATCACACATGGTTCCAAACATTTTTTACAAATAAATAACTGCAAAGTGGGGTGTGCGTAATTATTCAGCCCCCTTTGGTCTGAGTGCAGTCAGTTGCCCATAGACATTGCCTGATGAGTGCTAATGACTAAATAGAGTGCACCTGTGTGTAATCTAATGTCAGTACAAATACAGCTGCTCTGTGACGGCCTCAGAGGTTGTCTAAGAGAATATTGGGAGCAACGACACCATGAAGTCCAAAGAACACACCAGACAGGTCAGGGATAAAGTTATTGAGAAATTTAAAGCAGGCTTAGGCTACAAAAAGATTTCCAAAGCCTTGAACATCCCACGGAGCACTGTTCAAGCGATCATTCAGAAATGGAAGGAGTATGGCACAACTGTAAACCTACCAAGACAAGGCCGTCCCCCTAAACTCACAGGCCGAACAAGGAGAGCGCTGATCAGAAATGCAGCCAAGAGGCCCATGGTGACTCTGGGGGAGCTGCAGAGATCTACAGCTCAGGTGGGGGAATCTGTCCATAGGACAACTATTAGTCGTGCACTGCACAAAGTTGGCCTTTATGGAAGAGTGGCAAGAAGAAAGCCATTGGTAACAGAAAACCATAAGAAGTCCCATTTGCAGTTTGCCACAAGCCATGTGGGGGACACAGCAAACATGTGGAAGAAGGTGCTCTGGTCAGATGAGACCAAAATGGAACTTTTTGGCCAAAATGCAAAACGCTATGTGTGGCGGAAAACTAACACTGCACATCACTCTGAACACACCATCCCCACTGTCAAATATGGTGGTGGCAGCATCATGCTCTGGGGGGGCTTCTCTTCAGCAGGGACAGGGAAGCTGGTCAGAGTTGATGGGAAGATGGATGGAGCCAAATACAGGGAAATCTTGGAAGAAAACCTCTTGGAGTCTGCAAAAGACTTGAGACTGGGGCGGAGGTTCACCTTCCAGCAGGACAACGACCCTAAACATAAAGCCAGGGCAACAATGGAATGGTTTAAAACAAAACATATCCATGTGTTAGAATGGCAAAGAAGAATGGGCAAGGATTTCAGTCTGTAGATGTGCAAAGCTGGTAGAGACATACCCTAAAAGACTGGCAGCTGTAATTGCAGCAAAAGGTGGTTCTACAAAGTATTGACTCAGGGGGCTGAATAATTACGCACACCTCACTTTGCAGTTATTTATTTGTAAAAAATGTTTGGAATCATGTATGATTTTCCTTCCACTTCTCACGTGTACACCACTTTGTATTGGTCTTTCACGTGGAATTCCAATAAAATTGATTCATGTTTGTGGCTGTAATGTGAGAAAATGTGGAAAAGTTCAAGGGAGCCGAATACTTTTGCAAGCCACTGTATACTGACCTGAACACTAACATACAAAAACTATATATACCAACATCAATACTAACTGTAGATTTTAGTATCACAATAGCCTTGGATATTATGTTTGGTCAAGAAATCATCCAAACCATTAAAAGAATCTGCCATCTGCTGTGTTTATGTTGGACTAAGATTCTTACAAATACCCATTATCAATATAAAGGACACTGAGACATTTTGTGCACTAAGCTACCAAAAATTCCCTTCCCTTTAAACAACATCAATATATTGATAATGAGTGAGTGAGACAAGAGGACCTCTTGCCTTTGTATGAATTTTGTGGTCACACTCTCATGTGTCTGCACCCTCGCCTAATGGTTTGAAACAACTTACCTTTTGGCTATTGTTTATACAGGGGAAGTGGTCAGCCAGTGGTGGCTAATAAAAGGGCAACCATTTGAGGGTTTTTTTCACTTTGGAAAGCAAATTGCAGGTAGAACTTAGTCCCTGTGAAAAATGTATAATGAAGCAGGAGAAATCTTAATGAATCAGATGAAAGTGAGTGTAGGACTGGCCAGACCAGGGCTGACTTTGACTAGTTGGCCAGCTTGAATATATTGCAATATATGCACAAACAATCCCTGTTTTGTTTAAATGGGAAGGCATTTTTGGTAGCTTTACATATAAAATGTCTTAGGGCAGTGGCACACGTGGAGATTAGTCACCCCCACGAAAAATCTTCATTACTGCGGGCGACTAATCTCCTTGACATGCCATCCAACCAGCGATTTACATTCTTGACGTTGGGATGGCATTGCGGGGAGATTAGTCGCCTGTGTGTGCCACTGCCCTTAAGGTCCCAAATATTTTGATAATAAGTGCAGAGGACCTCTTAGCATTTTCTGAATGAATTTCCACCCTCATTGCACCCCCGCCTAATGGTTAAAACTTGGTGAGCAAGTGGTGAGCACAGCTTTCCCTTTTTTGATTGCTAGATTCTAACCATAAATAGGGATTTTGTCTTTAATTCTTTTTTTTTTATGAGTAGGGTAGCGCTATTAGATTCTGTGTGTGCATCCTTTAACATTCACTACATTTTGACATGGCCTAAGGAAGATGCTTTATACGGGCAGATCTCAGTAATAACAGATGGTAAGAAGGAACTTTGCATGGTACATTTAGATTTCACAACTGCTTAATGAATTACTGTTATAGACCAGGCTGCTTTACTAATTCTTAGCATACTCTAAATATAAATAACATGAGGGCTCTTGATAACATGTTAATGAATTAGATTCTCCTTTTAACAGCACATAACACGCTAACAGGAATTTGAATACATATAATACGCATTCTGTTCTCTCAGATCACAGCTTCTCATTTTAGCAAGAGGAACACGCTGCACTATTGGGTATTCTGGGGTTTTTGCTGACCAGAACCATTGCCTCATACATACTGGTTTATTTATATGGTACTCAAAATCACTCTCCTAAAATAGAATTACTGGCCTTCTAGAAGCAACTGGAGCACCCAAAAATGACTTCACATTTCAGCTTTTCTTTTGATGTAAATGCTTGTTGATAGTAGAATTTGGCAAGGAATGACTAGGATTTATCTATTACTTGTTAAAACTGACAAGTGACATTTCTAGTACCATGAATGCAAACTAAAAAGCCACATAAACAATGGATTTTCCAAATAATAAAATATATACTTTAACAATAGGAGAATATGCACAGTTAAATAAAACACAGAGGTACATAATCAGGATAGACTGTCATGGGTGGGGTTGTTTTCTCTGGAAAAAAATGTGCCTGAGAGGGGACATGATTACTCTGTACAAGTACATTAGAGGGGATTATAGGCATATAGGGGGTGTTCTTTTTTCTCAAAAAAAAAAAAAATCAATTAACGCACCAGAGCCCCCATCTTTAGATTAGAGGAGCGGAGTTTCCATTTGAAGCAGTGTAGGGGTTTTTCACGGTGAGGGCAGTGAGGTTGGGGAATGCCCTTCCTAGTGATGCTGTAAATCTGTTAATGCCTTTAAGAGGGGCCTGGATGATTTCTTAAACATGCATAGTATCCAAGGCTATTGTGATATTAAAATCTACAGTTAGTATTGATGTTGGTATATATATATATATATAGTTTATTTAAGTGAGTGTATAGATAAGTTGTTATTGGTCTATGTGAAAGACATAAAGATACCAAAAGGGTACTTACTGAAACTTACACTTCACCCCCCCCAATGGCAGCTAGCTGTGGGACCATCATCTTAACACAAGTTAGTGCTGAGCCTGTCACCGTCTTCAGATCACCAAAGCGGCTCTCCTAGATCAAGCTGAGGAAGGAATAACACCCCTTATCCTAGTTTATTTCCCTTTTGCTGATAACAATTATTATAACCCTTTTATGATGCAGATTCATAGTTCCATCTACAGACATCTATTCTAAAGTTACCTCATTTATCTCTCCATGGTTGTTGACCGAGACCCCCACTTCCAGAGGGTATGGACTGCTTTCCTGAGACCCACAGGGTGTTTGGGTTTGATATTACAATAATGTTACTAATTTATCTAAATTTTGGGGTTCCTTATTTCTATTTTCTAATTTGTTGGCCATATTCTTCTCTGTTTTTACACCATATTTTGAGTCACACATAATGCTTATTTCTGTTGCCATTGCTGGTATCAATGGTTGTTCAATTCTTAATTACAATTCTTAATTATTTCTTTACCTTGATCTGTCCACCGGCAGTTTGTTTGCAGACGATCTGATCCAGGCTCGAATAGAATCCCAGAAGCAAGATACCATTATCATCTATCACTACTTCTACAATGGTAAAATTTACGAGACCTTAGCTTAAAGGTCTTAATACTGTTACTAAGCGGTATTTAGCGCTGAGACAACTGAGACTCCATAAAACTGATATTTCACTATTCCAGGAGACTAATTTCTCTCAAGATAAACCACACAAATTGCATTCTAAATATTATCTTACAGGGTACTATGCCTCAGCTCATACTAAGAAAGCAGGTGTGGCAATTATTATACATAAGAACTGTTCGTTGCAGGTGAACCAAATTACAAACAATCCTAATGGGAGCTTCTTGATTCTTGAGGGCACTAATTGTAACACCCCCCTTCTTATTGCTAATATTTATGCCCATAATAAGAGCCAGGTGAAATTTCTTAAGAAAGTTTTCAATAAAATCTCCACTTAAACTACCCTCTATAACATTTTGGGGGAGAATTTGATATTCCTATTTCTTAACTTACCGACAGGTCACATGCTTCACCTGATAAGAATTCCCATATATTACCAAAGACTCACAGGAAAACTCTATATTAGCCTATGTGGAAAAACTGGAAATTAATTAAGAGAAAAGTTTTCTATTCTCAAATTGAATCCCGCCAATAAGTTTGCATGTGATACACCATAAAACCAATGTTTTATTGTGGATTTGAATCCGACCCAATATATTATAATATATTTGGAGCCGGTTCGGGAACATTGCAGTACCATTTGTTCACTGATCACATTCATAAGCATTAGAGTACCACTCCTCGATCAATAGCATTCATCCAAAAAAGTTTATGGGCATCATTGGGGCAACCATCAAAGCTTTGGGTTATACATTTATGTTTTAACTGACCTGCAGCGTGGAACACTTTTTTTGATGATGATTTGTCTTTAGAAGAGCAGAAGTGTGAGTGTTTGTGCATATCCCAGCAAAAGAATTACAGTTAAAACAGCCCCACATTCAATTCGCTATTTGTGTTCAATTAGTTATTTTAGTGAAGCATAAAGGAACAAAGAGTGAGGAGACTTTTAGCAACATTATGAAGAGACATAATTCTGCATGAAGTACATGTGTATCTGGTGGGGAAAGATTTTCCCAGTGCCAGCATTATTCAATTGGGAGAGACCTCTGTTTATCTAAAAATATTAACTTGCCAAAAATTCTTTCATTCTTAGAGGTTGAAGTCATAGTTTTAAGTGATTAAAACATTTGCATTCAATGATCATATTTTTAAACTTCTGAAAGTTGACTTTGTTATCATGTATATACTCAGTGATTGATTCGTACTCTATTCTGTATATGTGATATACATAAGCATTCCTTCAATATGTCAGGAATGTGTTTGTGGGTCTGGAATACTGTCCAAAAATGCTGTCAGATTCATTTTTCTCCCTGTAGACTCTACATCTTGGCAGTAAAAGGGAATAGTAACCATTGTGTGTGTTTTGAGACCATTCCATTGTGCAGCAAAGAAAAAAAAAATAAATACACAAACACAAATTACTTTCCCTAAACATTGAATCCTTTTTAAATTAAATTTAACCTTTGCTTGGATTTCGGTGATTATATCAAAATGGGTGTGTATTTGACAACATTTGAAAGAGTATTATTTTCTCCAATATATATGTTTTTAAAGGATAATGATTACCAGATCTCTGTTTGTTTATCACCAAATAAAGCAGATAAGAACTTCAATCTGTAAAAAGTGACGACGTGCATTTGAACATTTCTAAAAACCTATAAATTTTATGCAGACTATGAGAGACAAATGCTGGACACTGAGAAACCGTATATTGTATTTTCCTCAATGATGCTACATAATGACTAGTGTAAACAGAAATATTATCATAACTTTCATTTTGTCAAATTGTTCCCGACACTGGAATTTGCAAAAATGTTATGAACTATTGTTTAGAGTTTACTTTATACTTGCATTTGGCTTGGACTTTATAAGACATGCTTGAGTTGCCAGTTCACAGTTCAAACTCTTAAAGCTCAAGGGAGGTAGGGAGAAAATGAGAGAGAGAGGGAGGAAGAGAAAAAAGAAGGAAGGTGAGGAAGGAAGGAAGGCGAGGAAGGCAAGGAAGGAAGGAAGGTGAGGAAGGAAGGCGAGGATGGAAGGAAGGAAGGAAGATGAGGAAGGAAGGTGAGGGAGGAAAAAAGGAAGGGGGGGAGGGAGGTGAGGAAGGAAGGCGAGGATGGAAGGAAGGAAGGAAGGAAGATGAGGAAGGAAGGAAGGGAGGGAGGGAGGGAGGGAGGGAAGAAGGAAGGAAGGAAGGAAGGAAGGAAGGAAGGAAGGAAGGAAGGAAGGAAGGAAGGAAGGAAGGAAGGAAGGAAGGAAGGAAGGAAGGAAGGAAGGAAGGAAGGAAGGAAGGAAGGAAGGGAGGGAGGGAGGAAGGGAGGAAGGAAGGTGAGGAAGGAAGGAAGGAAAGTGAGGAAGGTAGGAGGGAAAATATGCAGGAAGGAAAGAAGGAAGGTAGGAATGAAGCTCTCCAGAAGGAAGAGCAAGGGCTTGAGTTTTACACGTGAATACTGTGCTGCATGTATACACAGCATTGTATTCAAGGGGGATGGACAGGGGGAAACATACATGTTGTTCAGATGTGCATGTTAGGGAGTATTGTTGGGCACATGCCATAAAGGGGTGCTGTCCCTGCACCATAAACTAGATTTGAGATTTGGCTCAATTTTATGATGCTAGGGTCACAGTAAATGACCCCTTCAGTGAGGAAAGGTCTTAATTGATGCTTAACATTTTAGTAACAGTAAATTCATGTTAACTTTAAAACTTAAAAAAACCTGTATCTGCCAAAGCACTTGATGTTGATAAAGCTAAAGAAACACATGTAGTCACCGTTACTGGTATAAGTTCATAGTTCTTAGGATGGAAAAGTCACAATAGATGCCAAACATATCTTTGAAATGTGAACAATTTGATTTTCTAGAACATATGTTAATATTTGGCATATTAATTAGATTGAAACTTGATAACAATACTGTGCCACTGAAAAAATTGTACCATGTCTGGTTGTCCTGGTCAACATTTTATGGATATGCTCTAACTGGACTTGGTCTCTGAGGGGTGCTATATTGTTTGTTTTATATTTTTATGTTATCTATTTATTTAAGGAGAGCTGGTATAATACACAGAAGCATATATTTATACAGTGATGGACACATACGGGGTGGATTAATGTCTAGGCATCACTAGGCTATAGCCTAGGGGCCCAGTGCGATCTGGGGCCCCTAATTCGAAGAGAGTACAAGGGCCTCCTGATCACACACACACTTCTTTCTTGCCTGACTACTTCTCACAGGCCAGGTGCATTACTTTACTAATAGTTAGTACTACAGTTTTATTATTGTTGGAAGTGGGTGTAGCCTAAAAGGGGGGGGCTGTCCAAAGTGTAGCCTAGGGGCCTCACATGTCATTAATCTGACACTGGCACACATACACCTTCATTTTCCTGTGGAATTGCTTGAAGTCTGGATTTCTGGAGGGCCATAGGTGTCCAATATCGGTTGCCAAGGTTTGGTACCCAACAGTCAGTTAGCATTGACATGAAGGATGGAAAGATGCAGAAAGGCTAATGATTCGGAAACAATAAAAAATGCCGGTGATGCAAATTTCTTTTTTATTTGACTTTTCATAAGTTAGTTCATCTTTAAATTAACTTTTAGTACTATGTTGAAAGTGTAATTCTGAGTCAATTTGCAATTGGTCTTTATTTTTTATTATGTGTGTGTGTTTTTTTTTTAAACATTTAGATTTGTGTTCAGAAGCTCTCCAGTTTTGAATTTTAGCAGCTATCTGGTTGCTAAGGTCCAAATTACCAAGCAGTGGTTTGAATGAGAGAATAGAATATGAATAGGAGGGGCCTGAATATAAAGATACGCTGAAAAGAGTTGGAGGAAAGCAATACGTATAAAACTATAGAAAAAAATGAAGACCAATTTAAAAATAACTAAGAATTGGTCATTCTATAACATATTAAATGGTGAACTACCTCTGTAAAGAAAAAAGCAGCCTGAGGGAAAACACTCAATTTTTGTCAAAATCAGGCTTTGGGAAATGAACTTAATCTGTGATAAATCTGCCTCTTAATGTACATCTCCATATTGACTTCATCTTAAACCCCCCTTTTCTCAAAGTCACATGGTGCAGACTCAGGGTTACTAACATTATTAGTTGCTGATAATCGTATTGTTAAACAAATTATCACCTTGAAAATATAGGGCACATTTCTTTTATCCAAAAACTGATTAAAAACAAATTAGACAGTACGCCAGGTCACTAGGATGTTTAATTAACGTTAATTGAAATACAATTAGGATAACGAGTTCCAATTACAGCATATAGAGAAAGAAGTTTATGGCACGTAAATTTTCAAGCTATGAAAAAACAAAAATGTTTTCCACTACCAAAAAACTGTCCCATTATTTTATGGTTAAAAAAGAAATTCTCTTATAAATACCTTAAAAAAAAAGTCCTTTGATAGTATTGGATTTGAAAAAGAACATAACAGAGCGGATTTAGCTTGTCTGATTGCTGAGCAGTTGATTAGCTTGGCTTCTGTTTTAAGCTTCCAAGAAAATCTTACCATCTGTTTCTTTAAGCCAGAACTGAGCAACAGAAGATAAAAGATAGACTATTAAATCAAATGCTCTTATTGTCTTTGAAATATCTGGGTTTTTTTTTCTCTTCTAAGATAAGCTTGGAAATTGCATATCCAATTATAGTCACATGGTTACAGAATCCTGCATGTCTTTCCGAAATGCAGTGCAGATTGAAACTGATTGCATGCTAGGGTACACACACATATGTTTTGAGATATCAAATATATATATATATATATATATACAAGTCCCAGCAAAGGTAGCACACCATGCAATAATAGTTGAAGCCTGGGAGCCAGTGCAAAAACTTAAAATACAAATGCAATAAATGACGGCACTCACAGGGCCTTACGTAATCATAATGAATCATATGATTACGTAAAGCCCTGTCAATGCCGTCATTTATTGCATTTATATATATATATATATATATAGGGAGAGAATAATGGCATGTTCTTTATTTAGAAAAAGAAAAGGTAGGTCTCTGTTAACATTCATTCAGATTTTATATTTTGATTAAATTCTTTTCTTTTATGGCGCTGTCATAATTGGGGAATTCTGATTTTTTTGCTGCTTGCTGCAGTCTTAAGATATTACAGGTATGGGACCTATTATATAGAATGCTCAGGATCTGTGGTGTTACAGATAAGGGTTTCTTCCATAATTTAGATCTCCATGACTTAAGTTTACTAAAAAATCATTTAAAATCAATTTAACCCAATAGGATTGTTTTACCTGCAATAAGAATTAATTATATCTTAGTTGGGATCAAGCACTGTACTATTTTAATATTACAGAAGGGAATTATTTTTAAAAATGTGAATTATTTGATTTAAATGGAATCTATGGGAGATGACCTTCCTGTAATTTGGAGATTTCTGGATAATGGGTTTCCAGATAAGGAATCCTGAACCTGTATATGAGTTCAGAAGTCTTTTTCTCAAAGCCCAACAGACAATTCAGAGATATTATACCAAACTATGCTTATTCCCTGTATTATCCTACTGCTGCTGTTGGTTAGAATAATAACAATGCAATAGTAAGGAACAAGGGATACATGTAAGATAGGTTACTTGATGTACAAAAGTCTTGGATCTGTAGAAACTCTAACTTGGAATATTATAAGACTTTTCATTTGTGCAAAAAAATGCCTCTGTCCATTTGATAAAAGTTGGGGTTTTAGTTAGGCAATATGCCCATAGCAATGGCACAGAAGACTTGGGCAAAATAATCACATACAAACTCTGTTTTAATGCCGTGAGTCAGGAGTAACATTATCCTCACTCTTGTACAAAACTTCATCACCAAAAAGGTCATTAAGGCTGATATCAGACGAGGCGCAGAAAAACGCTTGCCGAAAATTCTGCCCTGTGCCTTCTACTTGTGCCTGCACTCAAATGAATGGAATACGCTCAGGTGCCGGCACATGTAGGCGAAATATGCATAAGAAAAGCAAGAGTTGAAAGTCTCCTGTTTTTATGCGTATTTCAGCTACATGTGCCTGCACCCGAGCGTATCCCATTCATTCGGGTGCAGGCACATGTAGGAGGCGTAGGGCGGTATTTTCAGCAAGCGATTTTCCGCTTGCCGAAAATATCCGCCCTATTCCTCGTCTGGCATTAGCCTAACAATTCCCCGGTTTTCTACAAGCGCACTAAGACACCCTCCCTATAGTGCTCACTCAGGCAGCACTTCTTTCCTGAAAAATGGCAGCATCAGGGGCACAGAATAGCTCTGTCTTTACTAAATGTCCTTATGAATGACACACAAGTTAGGGGATGGGTAGAAACTACAACTACATGCCTGCCCCACCCACCCCTCTTCAATAAAATACTGACAGCACCATATTCAAGAAGGTAGCCGTAGGTCTTCATGCTTTGAAACTGAGAACAGAGGCCTATAACAATTCTGCCCATTTTGTCACTGCCCAGGAGGTCATAAATAAACCATGAAGACTAAGGTGACTGGCCAGAGTTGGAGTATTCATAAAAACCCTACACATAGAGCCCTATATAAATTCTCAATAATTTTAACGAGTGGCAACAATAGCATTCATTTCCTGACAGGGAAGTTTTGATAGCACAATAAATTGAACTGGTGGTGATAATTTTCCTATACTAAATCTGTCCTTTAATGGCCTGGGTTTGTTTTTGTGCATTGATGGTACTTTTCTATATAATTCTACCTGATTATATCACTATATGGACTACATACAATTTCATACACTTAAGAATATCTTATCAAGGGTTACAACATACTGGAATTTGTAGTCCAGAAATGTTAGGATGATAGCCCACAGGCCCCATGGTTAATCTCAGCTACCGGGCAGCAACTAATCTCCCTGAGATGCCTTTCTACCAGCAATAAAGTGAATCATCAGTGAAAAGCCATACACATCATACACAATGCCTTCCCACCAGCAATTCACTTTACTGCCATTGGAAAGGCATTTCAGGGAGATTAGTCACCCTTTGTAGCAGAGATTTAACAGGGGGCAACTTAACTCCCCATGGGATATAAACCTTAGGCCTAAATTCTTAAAGCAAACTTTTCCCAAGTTGATGAGGGTCAACATCCCAGTTAATCCTGAAATGAAAATCATGACTGCCCCAGACACACTAGATTAAGATGGCCAAGTAATGATCCGTTCGCCTGGCAGGTCGCCAGGCAAGCGGATCTTCTCCTGATATCCCCACCTACGGTGATATTGGGGGAATTAAGGCTAATTTGGTCGTTTGGCCCCTGTTTGCTTTGTAAATAGTGAACCAAATCTGGCCCATTATGTGCAATTTGCAGTGCACATTTTACTTACTGCATTTATGTGCAAATTTCATCAGTTTCATCGTATAGCATCAATAATTGTATTAGAAACACATGACACAAGTCATTTGGGACTATAGATGCAAGCCACTAAGGGAACCAATGCATTACTGCCAAGTCCAAGCTCCCTGCAGTTGATCAGAGCAGGCTTCCCAGATGCACCAGTGCTCACCGCAGTTTGCTCAGGAGCATGTATGAACCCATGTGAATAGACTTAAATCACAATCAGTTCGGCATCCATTTTAGAGTTTGCACTTGCATACATAAATATGCCTTTGGGCCTAATTAACAGACAGAAGGCCGGGGAACAGAGTATAAAAAAACAGACACTAGGGGGCTGATTTACTTACCCACGAACGGGTCGAATGGAGTCCGATTGCGTTTTTTTCGTAATGATCGGTACTTTGCGATTTTTTCGTATGTTTTGTTGCGCATTTTGCGTAGCGTTAAAACTTACGCGAAAAGTTGCGCATTTTTCGTAGCGTTAAGTTTTAACGCTACGAAAAATGCGCAACTTTTCGCGTAAGTTTTAACGCTACGAAAAATGCGCAACTTTTTACGCAACTTTCGTAATGGATACGAAAAACTCGCGTTTTTACGCAAAAATCGTATTGGTAACGAAAAATTCGTACAGAATCCGAAAAAATCGCAAAACATACGAAAAAGTCGCAAAATGTTCGTTTTCAAGTCGGAACTTTTCCAATTCGGGTCGGATTCGTGGGTTAGTAAATCAGCCCCTAGGTTTTTTTTGCAATTTGCATCTTGTCGCACCATTAGCACAAGCATTTAGCAGTTTTGAATTTGTAACTGGGGGGCTGGGGGAGGGGCACATAGGAGGTCTCGCACCTGCACCCTAACTATCACCTAGAGTTATAGTCATTCAGAAGTACAAATTAAGGAGCACCGCCTTCTGATTTCTATGGGGCTGATATATCAATGTTAATTTCAACTTTTTCTGCAATTTTAATTTTTTTGCACTAAATATCATGAATTTGAATCATGGTTTGAAAAACTTTTCACGATTTATTAAGGAAAAAAAACATGAAAAACTAAAAAAAAAAACTGTAAATCTTCGGTATTTGAAAGCTTGCGAGGTCATGTAGAGGCCAATGGAAGCTGACGTAGGCCAAAATTTTTTTTTTTGATGTTTTTGAATTTTTTTTACCTTGTAGATCGTAAAATATGAATTATATTCAAGGTATTCAAGTTATTTTTCACGGTTGTATTTGATCACGTTTTATATTCAGTTTTTTTTTTATAAATAAGCACACATTCATATAAAATTTCGAGTTTATTCGCATTAGAAAAAAATATGAAAATTACAGAAATGAGAATTTTGATGAATAGGCCTAAGTGTCCATGTTCCTAGTATGAATGTGAATCTTACACAGATTTGGCATTTAGCTTAAAATGCACTTTACAGCTATTTGTATTAGATATTAGATAGTATAACATAAAACAGCTTTTACTTTAACATTACTGTTCTGTATAATATAATCCAGGAAAAAATATGCTTAAAACACAAATTATCAAAGGAAAAAAATGCCTTCATTTCATCCAGAAAGCAATTGGTATTGAATGTATTTTTTTTATGAATCCAGGCATTGAGTTGATGAGCGCACAAGGTCCATATTTTTAAATAAATATTTTGCTTATCCTCAGCGTGAACGCGGGTTCGTAAGTTCTACTCATATATCACATGTTCTCTATTTATTACGGCATTTCTTTAAATATCACCTCTGACAAACAAAAGAAAAGCAAATGTTCTTAAATTTCCTGAAGGGCTGAAACATCAAGCCAGGTTTATTATTGTTTATGTCTCAGCTTTAGCAGTTCCAATGTCTCCATGGTCTGCTGTGTGCTGGAGCTGGCAATGATGGATAACCATTATGGCAGCTTATTGGAAATGGCTTGATTTACAACCTGTTCTCCTGCCTTAGTCTAATAGCTTCATTTCTTCTTTTCTAGCACGTGATGACTTAACCAAGGTCATATCGCCCGTGGCCTTTTGTTGCTAGCTTACAGATGACCACTGTGCCTGAGAGTCAGCATAAAAAAGCCAGCCTCTACATTATAATTTTTCAGCCCTTGATAACTGCACTAGAATAGTAGATTAAATGCTGTCTTCTTATTTGCTTTCTGTGCTTGCCAGACCAAAGCTTCTTTATGATCCTCAGCGGAAAAGTCTATTACTCACATCTACTTTAAATGACCAACATCAAATATATACAGCTCCCATTAAGGCGCAAATCAATAAAAATGCCATTAAGATAGTAAAAGTTGCTGATATTAGTGAAGCCCCCAAACAAAATATTTGATTTTCTTTCAGGTTGTTAGTGAGATGGAATACAAACACATAGCAGAATGGAAAGAAGGCCTATGCCTGTGGTCAATAATTTATCTCTGAGATTCATTCAGCTTCTCACCCAATATTTCCCGTCTGTCTATTGATTCCTCATCATTATTTGTCATAAGCTGTCCTAACTGAAGGAGAAAATATGTCCCGCGTGCCCAAAGGGAGCCATATCTGGACACAGAGAAAAGAATTTCATTAAACAAAAAAAATTGCCTCACTTTTTTGAAGTTTAGTAGAAACTTTGTCTGAAAAGATTTCTTAGATAAAAAGAATCCCAGCCAACATGCATTACAATCGAAATGTCATTAATAAAGAGCAGTGCGCAAAGTGATGCCCATTTTTTTTTGTAGAAATTGTTATCTGGAAATATTAGAACCTGAAGCTTTACAGATTATATTACAGGTATGGGACCTGTTATCCAAAATGCTCGGGGCCTGGAGTTTTACAGATAAGGGATCTTTCCATAATTTGGATCTCCATACCTTAAGTCTACTAAAAAAAAAAAAAAACAACATTAATTAAACCCAATATGCTTGTTTTGCCATCAGTAAGGATTAATTATATCTTAGCTGGGATCAAGTACAGGTACTGTTTTATTATTACAGAGAAAAAGGAATCCTTTAACCATTAAATAAACCCAATAGGGCTGTTCTGCCCCCAATAAGGGGTAATTATATCTTAGTTGGGATCAAGTACAGGTACTGTTTTATTATTACAGAGAAAAGGGAATCATTTAACCATTAAATAAACCCAATAGGGCTGTTCTGCCCCAATAAGGATTAATTATATCTTAGTTAGGATCAAGTACAGGTACTGTTTTATTATTACAGAGAAAAGGGAATCATTTAACCATTAAATAAACCCAATAGGGCTGTTCTGCCCCAATAAGGGGTAATTATATCTTAGTTGGGATCAAGTACAGGTACTGTTTTATTATTACAGAGAAAAGGGAATCATTTAACCATTAAATAAACCCAATAGGGCTGTTATGCCCCCAATAAGGGGTAATTATATCTTAGTTGGGATCAAGTACAGGTACTGTTTTATTATTACAGAGAAAAGGGAATCATTTAACCATTAAATAAACCCAATAGGGCTGTTCTGCCCCCAATAAGGGGTAATTATATCTTAGTTGGGATCAAGTACAGGTACTGTTTTATTATTACAGAGAAAAGGGAATCATTTAACCATTAAATAAACCCAATAGGGCTGTTCTGCCCCAATAAGGGGTAATTATATCTTAGTTGCGATCAAGTACAGGTGCTGTTTTATTATTACAGAGAAAAAGGAAATAAGTGAACATTTTCCAATTTTGAATAATACTGCTGCCTACATATTATAAAAAGTTCATTTTAAAGGACACATAAACCTTACATTTTCCTACCATGTATATAAGTTGGGCACATCTCCCCCCATGCAAACCACACCATTTGTACTGCATATATATCACCTCCATTCGCCAGCACCATCACATTTTCCGAAAACAAATAGCAGATTTCACCCGGCAGCCATTTTCCCTCAATTCATACAATTAGGAATGCAGGCTTACAAAGGCAGAACTTACTTTGATAAAAAGTTCTACTTGGATTGAGCACTGCTATAGTTAGGCTGAGCTGAGGACAGGAGGTTAGAAGAAAGAATAGGAGCTGACAGCTAGAGCAGAGTTTCTTTGTTAACCAGCAAAGAGCATTACTTTTACCTTACCTTTTACTAACCAAAGTGGTAGGTATTTCTTTGATAATTTCAAAAAGGCTTTTCACTGACTCCTTTAACATTACTTCCTAGAAGATTTAGCCAGTGGTACTCAAAAGCAAGTTTTATCGCAAACACAGACATAAGGCCACATTCAATTTGACGAGAAAAGCTTATCTCCAAATTCAGTTCCATATTATCCCATAGTGCCAGATGCAATTCAATAAGAAAAACTTATCTCACTGTTTTTTCTTTTCAAATTGAATCTCGCCTTCACATGATAAACCATAAAATAACATTTATTCATGGGATTGAAACTGTGTGGCAATTTATTACACTCTGGTGAACATCTCTGTGAGTCTAAAGGGCGCCTATTATATAAAAAATGTCCCCCCACCTTAGTTGCAGGCTTACGGAGCTCCACAATATAAATTAATCTTGGCCCTCTCCATGCTGTAGTGGCATAAAAACTGCTAATAAGTAGCCATGACCAAATGTGTAGTGAAACAGGGAAAATTTGTAAAACACATTGAAGTCAATGTCAATTGTGCACCTTGCAGCGACTTCTTTTTCCACACAAAATACATTGGAGTTAAGAGGTTTTTTTCCATAGCGACCTTCTCTGTGCATAATACATTAGGGCCTATTGGCATTTCTGAAGCAAAATTATGTGGCAGTTTCACAAAAATATTAGCTGATGGCGAAATGAGGATTTAAGGCCAGTTAAAACCCCTGTCTTTAGAAATTTAAACATAACACAAATTTCTGTGACCAAAGGAAATTTGTTACAAAAATGCATGTCTACATGGCGGCTTATAGTGGCCATTACATGGGCTGATAAAAACTGTCTGGGTATGGGGCACTTAGATGGGTCTGCCTGACTTATATCAGGCCTAACAATATGTCAGATGTCTATCAGGTAGATTTAAAAGCACATTGGAACGTTCATGTGGTTCTTAACCAACCAGTCATGCCCATTCCCACACCTTGTGTCTCAACCCCTTCTCCTTGTAGATTGTAAGCTCTTTTGGGCAGGGCTCTCTTCACCTTTTATATTGGTTATTGATTGCTTTATATGTTACTCTGTATGTCCAATGTATGTAACCCACTTATTGTACAGCGCTGCGGAATATGTTGGCGCTTTATAAATAAATGTTAATAATAATAATAAAATAATAATAACCTGCATCAAGTTAATGTGATCATTTGCCTGAGGGGTGAACAATCCACTCAATTTAATATCACCCTCCTCAAGGAATATTGGCAACCTCGCCAAATGAGCAGATCTTTCCATGTATGGCCAGCTTTAAAAAAATGAATTAATCTTACATATTTCCTATTGGCTTTAAATATAAGGAAATTCACCAACGTAACAGCTTGTCACCAGGCACTGCTAGCAACAAATGCATAGAAATAATACGATATTTAATTAATCATTTTGGGGTGATAGTATCCCTATGAAAATCATTTTTTTAATACATTCCTCTTCCAAAGTCAGATAATGACCTCGCTTATTTAACCCCTTACATCTTCCTTTACTGTTTCATGATATAACATACTAATCCAGCCTCACGTTTGTTAGTACATCTGGTAAAGGTCTTTATTGAGAACTGGTATCAATAATGCTCGGAATCTGCTGTGCTATTTTTTTGTTAACAGTTTAGCAATCAATACATATTGATAAGCTAAAGGCGCACATGGATTTTTTTCTATAACAGAAATAATATCCTCCTTCCTCTCCACCTACGAATCTCTGTATGAATTGAGATGTTGTTTTTTTCATTTTGTTTTTAAAGCCTGTGAAACACACAGTAATAATGACATGTAGGATTTCCTGGGCTGTATTAGACCTGACTTATCTCGCTGTCTGTTAGTCACTACGTAGATGTATAACCTTTTGGTCCAGAAAGCAGATTATTAAAGGTTAACGATTAACACGGCAATTCAGTAGCTGTTTCCAGATTTCTTTTCACAAACTGAAAGGGACAAGCTTTATGATTTTTTAATTAGACTGTAAATATCACAGCCCCATAAACGGCTTGATTTATGGCAGACAAGAAGTATGAAATGTTGCACTTTGTATGGACTTCGATTTCAGGGTGTAGGAGAAAATGGCAAAATGATCTCGTTTCTCCTCGTTAAATGCGTAGCAGTTACAGAAAGTTAACTAACCTCTGAAATGACAGCGTCTGAATTTTCTCTATTTCTTTGATAAGATCGTAATGCCCTGTTTAGACAAATTAATTGCGGATAACTTGACTATTTGCAGCTTACAATTCTTATATAATCCAAATGACTAAAAGTTATTAAAAGTGTAACTTCCATTATTTAACTTCAGTTATACTATATTTCTCTTACCTATTAAACTTTGTAGTTTTCTATTGTCAAGATTTTCACTTTGCTTTTCTAACACTAACATATTACAGGGGGTGTAAACACAAAAAATGAATTGACGTAAACAAACTCAGGGTGTTTCTCTGAGCATTTTTGCAATTTACTTTATATTTTTAGCAGTTTGTGATATATTTGCATTTTCAGACTTCTTATATCAGGCTGCTGGCTCAAATTAAAGTCAGCAATCAAAAGGTTAACTGAATCCAGGAAGTGCATAGACTGGGTTGCTGACACTCTTGGCCTTCAAAAAGAGCTGCCCACCTAGTAGTGTTGCAACCTGTCCCAAAATGAAATTCTCTGTGTGGCATGTAATATTGCGGCCTGTCCTCAACCATCATTGGCACAGACCATAAATGGCACAGACCATAAATGGCACAGACCATCACTGGCACAGACCATAAATGGCACAGACCATCACTGGCACAGACCATAAATGGCACAGACCATCACTGGCACAGACCATAAATGGCACAGACCATCACTGGCACAGACCATAAATGGCACAGACCATCACTGGTACAGACCATAAATGGCACAGACCATAAATGGCACAGACCATCACTGGCACAGACCATAAATGGCACAGACCATCACTGGCACAGACCATAAATGGCACACACCTGCCCCCTTTGTCCATATTTTGATTCAGACATAGGAGTCACCCCTACTTCCTAGCAGTATAAAACTGTCTGAAACTGCTAATGTCTCAGAAACCACTTAAAATAGAAAATTTAAAGGAGAAACTTGCATAAAGGCTCAGGCTCTAATCACCCACATTGTTCCCCTGTTCACACCTCAGATGGCCTGTGGGAGCAGTGCCAGCATTGTGTCAGTGTATGCTGTCTGTGTGTGCAGGCAGGGTAGGGCAGGCAGAGTATGGCACACACAGGCAGGGTAGGGCAGGCAGAGTATGTGCCATACTCTGCCTGTTCTATGCTGCCTGTGGGAGGTGAACCTGGCAGGGGTTTGTTCTGGGAGTTTGTTAGCATTTGAAAATAGTCATTATATGGTCCCTAAGGTGTGTAATTATGAGCTGGGGGTTGCTGTGCTATCCACAGGGGAAGAGGAGGCATAGGGATTTAAGGTTGTGTCTTAATATGACATAATATAATTCTTTCACATATGAATGAAGGCTGATATCCCTACAGTGAGCACCAACCATTTGGGGTTTTGCCGCGCTACCACCATTAATGTGGGTATAGCCTTAAAAGCTCTTGTGATAACATGGGTGTGGTTTTAAGTGGGTGTGGTTTAAAAAGGGGAGTGGTCAAACTGGCTTACATTATTGGCCCTCTACCGCGTTAGCCAGAAAAATTCTGGCCCTCGATACCACCGAGAAGTTGGACAGCGTGGACAGCGCTGTCCTAGAGGAATAGCACGCATTTTCCCACAATGTATACAATATACATATAAATCTATTGCTTTGCAAGTTACACTGCCCTGTCCAGTTTTCCTGCTGTAAGACGAGCCAAATAATCATTAATATCAAACTGATGTTTAAAGCAGCTTCAATTTTCAGAGGGACATATAATAGTTGAGCGCAAATATTCAGTGGAAAGTGATTACATGTGATAAATTGGACTTGGATTGGACTACCTTTTAACCACTTTATCTGTGAGACATTGGCTCATCGTGACCATATCAAATTACTCTGCTTCTTCAGAAGATTCCTACAATCTAAGCCTTTTATTTATCAGTGAGTTCTTGGAATTCTAGATACTCAAAACTAAAACTGAACCCCCAAAAAATGAACTTAATGCACCAGCCTTAAGTTTTAGCATCTCTATAGCAGTAATGATTCAGGTCTTTACAATTGTCATGGGAGCTCCCCATCTTGGATTGTGTTAGAAGTGACACTGCACATGCTCAGTGTGCTCTGGGCAGCTGTTGAGAAGCTGAACTTAGGGGTTGTCATAAATTATCAAGCAGAAAATTAGGTTTGCCTATAAGCTGATGCTACAGGGCTGATTATTCAATTCTGATGCTAATTACACTGATTTTGGAACCGCTTATAATGTGAATCTGAATGAATTACTAATCAGCCTTATATTGTGACATTTATATTCTATACAGGTATATACAGTATATTGGTCCCTAAGCACAGTAACTGTCAGCAGCACAGAGCATGTGCAGGGAATCAGCAGAAAAGAAGCTGGGGGGCTACTGGGGCATCTTTGGAGGCACAGATCTTCCCGGCTAAAGGGCCGTGTTTGTCTTGGTCTGGTACAGAAGCTAAAAACATAATGTACAACATTTTCTAGCCTACTTCACTTTAGTTAAGCTTTAGTTCCCCTGTACTCTTGCCCAAGCCAGGGTAAATGCTACTTGGGCAAAACTTTAATGCTGAAGATGAATACAACTGCACATGAAGCAATGAATAATTTACCAATTAATACCACAAAACACAAAAGATCCTCAACACAAAGAAAATGCTTCCTTTGTTGAAATGCACAAGATGTAACCTGAAATGAATGGAAATTTTGTGAGTCACTAAATCAAATGACCAGTTGATCGCCTATAGTAATGTGATTTCACCGTCTAATCCTCATCTTTGGCACATAAGCAAGAATGAAATTATTACAAATAACGCCTTTGGCAGCTTAAAGGTTATACTATTAAAATAAAACGTTAATGGAATAAAATTGAATAGCTGTAAGATTTCCAAGATTTGTGGTGGGAATTTTTTCACCGTTGATGGATGGATTCCCGAAATAAAGTAATTAGAGTAAAATTTGTGGTGTTTCTGATGAAACACATATCATTTTTGAACACTTTTTGTCCAAGGTTAAAAAGTATAGAATTTAATTGGCATCACAACATATATACGGGGGCTTTGGTAAGTTTTAGCAAATCGCTGCAGTAAGCATTAGGGAGAGTAATCTGTTTTCTAAGTAACCAGTGACAAAACTGATGACAAATATTTGGATGAAATGCAGTTTACAAATGATACATCATAATTTAAAAAGAATAGAAATGGCAACTTAAATCTTCTTAATACTGGATGTGTGTAACTACAGAAATAGGGTAAAGTTACCTTGTCACGCTTACAGCCATGTCCTGGTCTGGCAGTGAATTATATAGAAAGCTCAGTACAATATTTCATTATTTTGGAGAACATGTAAACTATCTCACCATCCACAAGCATTTCTCTCTATCGCTTTAACACAGTGATCCCCCAACCAGTGGCTCAGGGGCAACATGTTGCTCCCCAACCCCTTGGATGTTGCTCTCAGTGCCCCCAAACCAGGTAGTTATATTTGAATTCCTGACTTGATGGCAAGATTTGGTTGAATAAAAACAAGATTTCCTACCAAATAAAGCCCCCTGTAAGCTGATAGTGTGCATAGAGGCCCCTAATAGCCAATCTTAGCCCTTATTTGGCTCCTCCATGAACTTTTATGGTGCTTGTGTTGCTCTCCAAGTCTTTTTACATTTGACTGTGGCTCACGTGTAAGAAAGGGTGGGGACCCCTGCATTAACATATAGGCAGTAGGCAGATCAGAAAGAAAATGACATCAAAATAGTAACAATGATAATAGTAACAGTGATAACCTATAATAATATTATAATTATTATTTATATTAAATAGTTTAATAGGTCGTGATGAGCTGACAAAGCTTGTAGAATTATAATGAGATCAAAAATGGTAAAAATGTGTTGGAAAGGAAGCATTTTTGTTAAAAAATTGATTTTATAATCAGTTGAAAATGTAAAAATAGTTAAACTGTGGCCCAAGTCTTTAGACTGTAAGCTGTTGTGAGAAGGAGAAAGACACCCTGTTGTTTTTCTGAGCAGTCAATTTCTGTAAAGTTGTATAGCATTTAAAATATTATAGTAAAATGATGAGTAATTTGCTTCTATTATATAATCAAAGATGAAGACATTAGGGTTCAATTACATCCGCAAGAGCAGTGGGAAACTTGCACTTTAAAATGTGCTCCTTGCTCCCCCCTATAATTTCACCCAATTATACCTGCCTTCAGTTCCAAATTGCACGGTGCTGCGTTTATGGGTGCACGGGAAGACTGGAGTTCCCTTCATGCCCTGCACTAATCACTACAGCTCATATCACTCACACCTGAAACAACATGAGGCAGATTTGGCACAAATTCACCTGATTTGCCTGTTTGTATCTGCAATGAAAACTGAATTCTGGGGAAAAATGCTGCTCAACTGTGCTTGAAATCACAGTTTGCTCACTACACTTGTGGACATAAATGAGCCCTAATGAAGGCTGATCAGCTGTGGTGCAGTCACAAGAGAGGCTGAATAGGCAAACACCTATTAGAGGGTCCCCAGACAAAGACAGATTGTTGTAAGAAACAACAATGTTATTTGATCAATATGCATAGATGCCAGCTTTAAGCTGCCATAGACAATGCATAGATGTGCTTGTTTGTCGAGGTTGCCAAATAAGCTGATGGTTGCCTGGTTTGGCCACCCATGTGAAGGTATGAAATAAAATGATTCAATAATAAACCCAAGGGGCCAACAATCAGACCATACTAGGGCCTATGGGTCAGATGAGGACAACGTCAGTGCACCTATGTGGTCCTCACAGGTCTTGTTTTTATTTACTGTATGCCTTTTTTGTTTTTATATATGCCCAATTTGGCATGACTTCATTATATAAAAGTTCTGAGCAGTCATTTATAAAATCTTGGACACACGTTCAAGAACTCATTTACTCAGCACTTGTGTGCAGGGCTGGGCTGTGCTCTGCAACTGTAGGTGTTGGTGGATACAAAGCGGCCCTGTCCTTACCTCCTGCCATAGGTGGTTCTTACACTTTGAACCCTGCCTGATCATTGTAAATAAACCTTCTGGTCAGCCCCATTATTTGCATGTGATTTGTTCAGAACCTTGTTGCCAGGGAGAGAGAACCTGAAGAAACACTATCAACTATTCCTGTTAAAAGCATGTTTATAGTCTTTATGCAGCTTTTTAATATATTTATCTCTTTTCTGCCAAACTGTTTTTAGGTGGTGTAAACCCAAAATTGTTTTTCAAAATGTAATTTAGAATATTACATTTTTCCCCTAATATTACTTGTGTGTGCACCACTGCTTCATTTGAGTGATGCATAATTACCATGCAAGCTGCTGCTGATTCTTTGTGCTAAGAGCTATTTTTCTCTAGGCTGACATTTTCTATGTACACAAACACGCATATATAAAATAAGGTGAAAGCAAAAATACAATGAAATTAGTCCACCCTCCAAGTATCCGTGTTTTGCAAAGAGCTTTAATCCATACATTTCACCAACATTTCAGCTCCTGTTTGGGGCATTTAAAAAAAAAAAAAATATATATATATATATATATATCTATATACAGTATGATTGTTTGCCCAGAAAGTGTAGGGCTGATTTATGTATGCTGGGCAAATTTGCATCTGGCCAGTAACTCATAGTAACCAAACAGTGATTAGCTTTTTTCAGCCAGCTGTAAGTTGAATACTGATTAGTTATCATGGG
The DNA here is from genome assembly GCF_000004195.4 of Xenopus tropicalis. NCBI lineage: Eukaryota > Metazoa > Chordata > Amphibia > Anura > Pipidae > Xenopus > Xenopus tropicalis. The sequence goes on along the minus strand of NC_030681.2, from coordinate 31,045,329 downwards.
TAACTGCCCAGATGGAAATTCGCCCAATGTTTATAAATGGCCCCCAGTGACAGTACAGATGGCCAAACACTTGAGATCTCCTCATTTGGAGAGGTCACCAAGGGAGTGGATCTTTACCTTATACAGCCACCTTGTGTGTTGGGCCAAAGTGTGCTGATCTGGTTGTTTGGCTCCCCAGCCAATGATTGGATCATGGATCATGAATGGAGAACTATGCAATATCCTTGGTAAAGGACTGCATCAACGCAGTAATGTGGTCCTCACACCAATGGATATTCAGCCAGATGTCTGTTGAGGAGGAAGCTGTAGAGGGCCCATAACACAGGCAGATGAGCTGCCTACTCCATTTTCAGCTGAAATCTATCTGTCTATGTCCAGCTTAAGGCTACCAGAAATCCAGTCTCAGAGACTTATTTGTATGTCAGTTCCTTGCTTGTCTCTTTCTATGCGTCCAGGCAGGTTTAAACCATAACATGCATAACTCACATGCGCATAACAATTTTAAATAAAAAACAGTTTTTTAACTGAGTGGATTTTTTTTTCCTGATATAGCCACCTTTGTATGGGCCAAATCAGTCTGATTATAACAGAGGCCAATGGAGGGGCTGAATTTGCAGCTTAAATCTGCCCCTATTTACTCCTCTAAATAAAATACAATACATTATCTTTATACCTGTATCAATATAAATTGAATCTCGCCCAATTGTAAAATCAAAGGATATAGAATTTTAAACAGTGTTTGGAACATAAGGTGTCTAATTTCCTAGTTTTAAATCAGTCCATTGTTTCCTGTAAAACTAATTTTTCAGCCAATCACATGACAGCAGTGTCATCTAAACACTGATTACAGTCATATACAGTCAGCATGTGTTAGACCTATTACCTGTATCCAGAATGTGATTTATTGGTGACTTCTAATAAACCTGGAATCAACAGGTTACATGATATCTTATATATTTATTATAAGAATGTATTTGATTCTATTTTTCAAATTGCTTTTAAAGTGAATCTCCACCCAAAAACCTTTGCAAACATATTTTTGCATAATGAAATAAAATGTAATTCGGAGCGACATATTCATTGAAATGTCAATGGTTTTGAAACAATTTGTAAATATAACATTTTTTGTAATAAATGTTTTGATTTAAGTTTTTTTTAATAACAATAGGATTCCACATATAAGAAATTGTACTCATTTGTAATATAAAACTTTATGAGCATGTTCTCAATAATAACATTTTCACATTTCTTGAGCCCAAAATCTGTATCACATTCAGAAAGTGTAGTTACTGTGTTAAAACGCTATTAAAAGAGGTAAAGAATATTTGAGAGGTAGAGAGGCTAGCATTCACACAATAAGCTCGCCACACCGCCTTGTAAGGGTGAGAATGGAAATCCCAATTTTAAAACATAAAAGACAATTAACTAAACCAGCATGAACTACATGTGCTTATATTTACCAACCCTAGATATGTTTAGTAGGCAGCTTTGGTTAAACCCACACCAAGTCACTGTGGTGAGTAACAGTGGGTTGGTACCCCATAGACCAGGGATCCTCAACCTTTTATACCCGTGAGCCACATTTAAATGGAAAAAGTGTTGGGGAGCAACACAAGCATGAAAAAGGTTCCTGGTGGTGCCAATAAGAGCTATAATTGGCTATTAAATAGGCCCCATGTGGACTGGCGGCCTACAGGAGGCTTTGTTTGGCATTATATTGGGTTTTTTTGCAACCAAAACTTGCCTCCAAGCCAAGAATTTAACAATGAGCACCTGCTTTGGGGCCACTGAGAGCAACATCCAAGGGGTTGGGGAGCAACATGTTGCTCACGAGCCACTGGTTGGGGACCACTGCCATAGACTTTCCAGCTCATACCAAGTGGTATGTTGAAACGTGTCAAGTTGTCTGATGTTGGGGTTGAGATATAAATGGACCATATGCCAAAAAATGCTTTATTAACAGATGCCTCCAACCAATCCATATGAAATAAAAAATATAGCTTATTTTTAATAAAGTATGGTGGGGTGGTCAAGAGCATGTAATATGGCTTTCTTGGTCGCTGCAGCCAGTCTTTCTGCCAGTGCTTTGTTAGCTTTGGATATTCATTGGTCAGGTTTGAATATTTATTTAATCTGTAGGTGCCAACAGTCATAGACCTCTAACCAAAGACATTGAACCACCAAAAATAAACAGATGCAGTGGACTACAGAGACTACTTTGTCCTATCATCTTAGGCAGAAAGAATTACTCAGTAGTCCCACTTTTAACCTGCGTAGAGGGGTGAGGTAAGGCTGGTGTAGGAGCTGTAGAGCCATGACTTGATATTGGCTAGAGGGAGTGATCCTTGTAGCATGAGTGTGGTATTTAAGGATATCAAGGGCAATGGTGTTTGGGATGGTGTCTACCCATTTACCATTAAAGAAATCTAAGTCTGTTCAAACATTTTTAATGATTACATTTTTGGGGGGAGCTGCCCCTTTAAAAGTGCAGTATACAGCCCATTTCAACATGAGCTCAATAAATAGGGCATGTGCTGAACACTTTTTTCCTATTGTTTTAATTAAGAAATGTCTATGGTTTCTGTTATTCATGGCACTAAACAAGAATATGAATCCAGTTGCACTTTAGAACTTCCTGTCACTTCCTGATCCCATTGAACTTCAAAGAAGCCGATAAAACTAAATACCAGTCCACTGAGAAGCCCCTGATAAATTACTGCGGCTGCTTAGAGAGGGGAGGGGTTTGTTTTTTCAAATAGGGTTCTCTAAACAAATTGCCCTGTTTATAAAGGCAGAATTTGAGTAAGATTGGTGAAAATAGCCCACCTTTCATATCAGTGCTTAAAGGAGAAGGAAAGGGTGTAAAGTGCGACCTAAATAGAAAGGCCTCATGTCCCTGTAGCTGATCGCTTACTATTTTTTCCTGGATATCCTGTATATTGCCTGCAGTCTCTGATTTTCCTAAACGCTATATTTCTTCTATTGCGGCCGCCATGTTGGATATTTAAATTATTACGACAGGGTGCCACATAAGTTACTGCGCATGCGCGAACCTTCTCCCTCCACTAGACGTGAACGCGACCTACTCTACCCGAGCTCTCCTGCTTTGCGAGATGGAAAGAGCACTCACAGGGTATGTTAAATGCGCATGCGCTTCCTGAGTAGCTGGTCTTAGTGTCTGTGCAGGACTGAGGCATTCTGGGAATCTTCTTTACACAGCTCAGCATTTTTTCTTCCTGTTTGGCTTCTGATCATCTGAATAGGAGAAATATGGGGAGACTTAAGGGCACTATTGAGAGAACTGAAGGTATGCCTGCAGCTTGAGATTAACTCTTTATTAGCCTTTCCTTCTCCTTTAATAATGGCAGCAATAGGCAATAGGGTAATATGCATTCTTTTCAATTAAAACAATAGGCAGAATATCTATTGTGTTTATTTTTTAGCAAAGGTGTTTCAGGTGTTTACCAAGATGACACACGTACACACTTTATTGGAAAATATATACAGTGTTTTTTGTAATGCGATGAAAAAAAAATCCCCCTAAAGATCCCTGGCTCACTAGTGAATACATTGCTAATAAAGTAAAATACATAAATGAAAAAAGAACAAAAGAAATCCCAGAAGGGAACTTGAAGCATGTAACGGAAAGGTCCCGCCGCTGTCAGCCTTTGTTATGGTTATATCTAAACGCTCCTGTTGCAAATTTCCCATCCGACAGGTATATCTGTCTCAATGACACAGACTCGCCGCGTCCCTTTGGATCTGCAAACTGACACGTATAACCACACATTAAGCAAGCAGACACATAAATAATTGCATCGGCTGTAAACCGACAATATCCACGCGCTGACGTATGATCATCATTTCCATCTTTTGTTATGCTGAGCAGGGCATCTCCCAGCCACACTCAAGCTACAATGCTACAGAAGAAACCAATAAGAATATGCCAGAGATATATATTTAGGTGCCCCCTGCAAATGCTTCACAGATATAGCATCCGTATATAAATGTTAAATAATTCATGAACGTTATTCTATAAATTGCACTAGGCCACACCTCTCAGGGGGCATATTTATGAACATGCGTCAGCCGAAAATCAATATGTCTGCCAAGCACCTAACCTCTGAGGCAGAATTCCCACATCTACTCCAAAATGCTGCAAACGACTCCAATTCCACTCCAGCAGTCATCCATCATGCTGTCACCTTAATTCAGATGTTGCTACTTGTTTTAATAACACACATCTTACACAAAGAATATTGCCAACACAAGAATCTTTGGGCGCATTTTACAACCTCATAAAATGTTATTAACCCTTTGATCCTTGGTAGTCTTATCAGAAGGCACAGTGCTTTAAGCTGATTTGATGCATATCAATAATATCTGTTACCGAGACTTATTCGGCTTTTAGAATCTTTCATCAATCACCGCAATAAAAAAACAAAAAGAAAAATACGAGTTCAACAATGTTTTACCCTACAGAATTACTGGATGTATAAAAATGTTATAGCTGGAATTATTTAGCAAACAATAGACAGATAAAAAGCATTATGTTCAGGGATAAATGGCTAACTAGAGGACTGAGGGAAGGAGAAAGGGAAAAAAAACCTATAAAATGCAAGAAATGAATGGAATTATAATAATCAAGTACTGAGATACGCTATGCTTTGGAAATACATGTACATACGGATATTTTATGCATGCCTGCAGTCCATAGGATTATATTCAAGAACATGGACAGGATTTTGCACTTAGACTTATGGTATTTATCAATATTGCAATAAAGAATTTTATGTTTCAGGTCACACACCAGCCCTTCTCAATGTTACAGAACAGTGTAAGCCTCTGTCCTTAAATAAAGAACTAATACACATATCTGTATCAGCCCAAGGTCACCACAGCTCCATAATGGTGAAAAAAATCCAAAAATGGTTCCGTCTCCTTTTCAGCTGATTTACAGCACGGGTCCTGGGCTGCCGTTGGTTCCCTGAGCTTAGGACCTGACTCACAATATACTGTATATATAGAATATCAAAGACACAATACACAGAATTAGTAATTAATTCAGGTTCACATTAAAGGGCAACTCAAAAACCAATGCATTCTGTCTTAGAATGTAATAATGAGCCCTGTGGCATCAGTGTCGATTCCAGGTGAACATCATTTCTGGTTTGGTGATTTTCGTCAACCCCTATGCTTAGGGGTCTAATTATCATGCTGGAAAGAGTGTAAAAAGCAGTCTTAATTAAATGGCAGATTTATAAAGGTGCATATTTGAGGTCATCTGTATTTGATGCCATTATTCAACACCACTATTTTTATGGTATAGGACAAGAGTCATCAACCTTTTTAACCCCTCAGCCACATTCAAATGTAAAAAGAGTGAGGGAGCATGAAAAAGATTAATGGGCGTGCCAAATAAGGGCTGGATATTTGGTAGCCAATATATGGACTATGGGGGGCTCTGTCTGGCAACACAACTGGTCTTTATATAATCAAAACATGACCCAAGCCAGGAGTTCAAGAATAAGCACCTCCTTTGAGGCCACTCGGAACATTACCCAAGGGACTGGTGAGAAACATGTTTCTCAGGAGCCACTGGTTGGGGATCACTGGTATAGCACTGTCAAGGTCAAAGAAAAAGAGTGAAGCGGCAACACAATAGGGCTTACATACACCCAAGTGCAGTGGGTAGCTTTCCCCTACACAGTGAGTTGCACCTAAAACCACTTTTATTAAAGGTACTTGTGTCAAAATGTGCTCTTTGCAATTCTGTTTAGTTGTGCTTGGTGTCACTCAGTCCTTCCTGCCTTCTGTTCAAAATTGGGCACTTATTGACACAGGGGGAACCTGAAGCCACCAGGCGGTACCTCCCTGAGCACCCTGTGTCAATGGGCCCAGCATACTTGCAGCAAAAGAATAAGGCACACACATCACTTGCACACCAAACATTAGAAATGATACCAAATAGACTCAGAAATGTATTTGGTGCAACTGCTCCCAATTAGCTTAAAAGCTCATGCGCAGTTGTGTCCATTTTGCCAAATTGGACACAACTGTAGTGGATGCAGTGCAACTGCGCCAAGAGAGTCGCTCATTTGTGTCCGCAATGGCACTGGAATTATGAGAAAAGAAAAGTGCGCTGTGTTAAAAAACGTTGTGATTGTGCTTGAAATTGCACTTTGCACATTGTGTCTAGGTAAGTGAATATATATTCATATATATAATGTAATATTAATTATAATTGTGCGTAGCACACGTTTTAGGCCTGCTTGATGGTGGCATAAACTCTTGGAGCAAAAATAACTTATAAAGTAAGTTTTATTACATATACAGTTCACAGGTGCAAACTATAAAATTTGCAATCTTTCCTCCATGGGCAAAAACATTTCCGAGTTTACAATATATATATATATATAGCTATATACATTTGCTCACAGGAAATTTTATTTGCACAGAGGCATACATTTTGACATTGGAAATATTTTTAAATTACTGACTTGTATTACATTCTCTCAAAAGTCAGTTATTCACCTTGCATTAAAAACATATCGATCCCAGCGGCATCACAGGGGCCTGACATGTTTTGGCAGCCCTACATTAAAAAGGGAGCAATCATGAAAATGTAATATAAGCTTCATCTGACTGAAATAAGCTACTTTCTAAATATAATCAATTAAAAATACTGTCCTGTTTCTGAAATAACCAAGTTACTCTTCACTCCCCCCTCTCATCATCTGTCTCTCTTCATTCTCTCTTCATGCAGAAGTCAGTGTCAAGTTCTGTTTTAGGGGGGCTCCTTTTCTAGCAGATGTGTTAAATAACCGACTCCAGCACAAACAAAATAACTGACTTCAGCACAAATACTTTATGTAGAGAAACAGAATATCTGCCAAAGCTGGTTATTTTAAAAAAGTGAGCTCTAATACCTCTTCAAGGCAAAGGGTGCAACCCCCACAAAGGCGGTATTAGCCTGTCAGTCAAAAGCTGACTCCACCTATTGCATGAAGAGAGAATAAAAAGAGGCACAAGATGAGAGGGGGATAGTGAAGATTACCTTGGTTATTTCAGAAATGGGTCACAAATTGTAATTGACTCTATTTAGAAAGTTTCTTATTTCAGTCAGATGAACCTTATATTAAATTTTCATTTTTGCAATAGGTCCTCTATAATCATAACCGCCAAACCACAATCTATTCCTGTTAAAGGGCAAAATTTAGGCAGCAGCAGTAAAAACACAGCATGAAAAAAGCAGCGATGGATAATTTACACAGCATTTACAAACAACCAAGTCTAAAGTTTGTAGATCATCTCAGTTCATCTTTGGAAATATGGGCAATCCCTAAAGTAAGTAGCAGTTGGTCAAAAACTCTTACTAAACATTAGGGGGCCCATTTATCAATAGGGATGTAGCGAACATCGCCAAAAATGTTCGCGGACCCGTTCGCGGACTTTCGGCAAAACTCGCGAATATTCGCGAACTTTGCGAACCCCATAGACTTCAATGGGAAGGCGAACTTTAAAACCTAGAAAAGCCATTTCTGGCCAAAAAACTGATTTTAAAGTTGTTTAAAGGGTGCCACGACATGGACAGTGGCATGCAGGAGGGGGATCAAGCAAAAATTTCTCTGAAAAATACTTTGTAAAAAAAACGCCAAAAAAAAAACGCCAAAAAATAACGCCAAAAAAAACGGCAAAAAAAACCGCCAAAAAACAACGAAAGAAAAAAAAAAAACACCAAAAAATAACGCCAAAAAAAACCGCGGCGAACCCAAAATGGCGAACATCGCCAAAAGTTCGCGAATTTGCGGACTTGCGAACACCCGATGTTCGTGCGAATTAGTTCGCCGGCGAACAGTTCACTACATCTCTATTTATCAATGTACGATTAGAAACGATTACAAAAAATAAATATTTTTTCTTACTTTTAGAACTGTGTTTATTTTCTGCGACTTTTTCGCTAATTTCCGCTAGGTTATCGTGCTTTACGACAATTCATCAACAAAATCGTATTTTCTGTGCTTTGCGACAATTCGTGTGACAAAATCTCATTTTTGTGCTTTGCAACAATTTGGATTTGTCGCAATAACTACGAAAGTTCCGAAATTTTCGTATTGAAGCGAAAAGAATCGTATTTCGTAATTCGATTCGTACTTTAATGAATGGGCCCCTAGGGGTCATTTAGTAAGACCCTGGATGTATATGATAGAGCACTGGCTGAGCTCTGCACCTAGCACCCAGTTAGAGATCCAGCACTAGGTGCAGAGTGCAGTGCCAATGGGTGCAGTGCAGCCCCTGCCATAGGCCCAGTTTTGCTCCTTGCCCTGCAATTTGCAAATGATCCTTTTGTGTTTCACTTGTCAACAGTGAAAATGGAAACTAAGAACATAGTTTGGCATCACTTTATATCCCCCCCCCCCACCCCAGGAAATTATTTTGCTGATGTATAAAACAATCCAGGTATTCCACTAGAGTCAGCATTGGGTTTGATGTGTTTGTGTGTATTCTTAAACATAATGTCGCTTTTTTTTAATTTACACTTTTTTTTTAGCCAGTGTTATTTATTATAGGAGCGCTTTGTGTAGCAGTTCAATTTGTAAAAGTGTTATCTGCTTACACTGTTTTTTGATTTAATAAGATATTTATTGTTTTAAGTAAGCATTTTTAAAATATAATCTGTACACAAATAGTCACTGTGAGTAATAGGTTTTCGCATAAGAAATGTCAGATCTTTAAATCACATTAGACCTCTGAAGAACAGAAAGAATGCTTCCTCCCAGTTTAAACATCAGACTCCCATTTATTATGTACATGTTTATAAATCTCTTTGGAATACACTTTTCTTCTGGGAATTCATGAGCAGCAATGCTGTTTGTCAGTGTGACTTATATAGTTTTATTCATCGGTCATAGTCGAGCTTTTCTGTTTCATTGTTTTAATCCAAGGTTATCATTTAGTCTCACTGCTCTGCAGCCTTACAAGACTTTTCATGAAATTAGACAGTAGCATGGATACTGTAAACCAATCAGAAGATTTTTTGCAGAGTGTTTCTAATTACGAACTGGCACAATGTGCAAAGGGCATCCTGTACTCATTCCCATTAACAGGCACAACAGGTACACTGGCCAAACTTAGGTGCAACCTCTTGAAGTATGGTGTTTTAATGCCCAAAAACTAGTAGTTGCACCTGTCTTATCCCTCTTAGCCAAGCTCTTTTTTTATCATATTTACCCCTTCTCCTTTATACTTTCCCACACTTTATTCTCCTTCATCATCACCTTTTTTGCCAAGAAGACCACTAGAGGCAGATTTATTGTGCTGTGTAGAAAACGGCGACAGAATTCGCCACACTTCTCAAGGCTTCACCATGTAATAAATGGCGTGTTTTCTTCTACCGGAACTTACGTAAAATAACAATGTAAAATCTGCCATTGGGACAGCAAACATTTCCATTTATTTTGCACAGCTTTTTACACCGTTTGTTCTGGAAATTTCATTTTACACAGCATAATAAATAGGCCCCCCCTAGTTTTGGGACCCCCCCCAATAAGGAGGTCAACACAGTAGAGAGCAATTTGTAGTTGTAAGTCGCTTCTGGATTTCACTGCCAGACGCATGCGCTGAACTGACCAGTGAGCGTCCATTCGGGCGCACGTGCGTCAGTATGCACGCCAACGCACACATCATCGCGCGCACATTTTGGCGCCAAACGTGACCCTTTTTAAAGCTACTGAGAAAGTCACTCAGTGCTTGGTTATAAACTCAGCTTCCCTGTGATTGCTTATACTGATTTTCAGTGTTGACCCTCTGCTTGGATATTGGACTTGTTGACTTCTGGATTTCTGACCTTCGGCCTGATTTTGGACTCACATGAACTCTGCCTGCCTTGACTTTTTGCCTGTTTATGACTACGCTTAATTTAGACCTTCCTCGAATTGACCCTCTTTGGTTCCCTTCGATTTTGATCGCCCTTCACGTAATTCAGCTCCACCTCCAGGTAATCTTTACAGTAGCAAAAGTTTAAATATAAAATAACGTGTATATTTATATTCTTATATATATTTTCTATGTTTTCCCTACAAAGAGCTGGGGAAATAGCACTGCTCAAAATAAATGTAAGGGCGTGGTGTCAGATGATGCCCATTTATCAACATTCTCATGGTTTTTAGAGGTTTTTAAATGCACAAAAAACTCATTTTCTCGAACACCATGAATGTCAAGTGATTTATTAAATAGCCTTTTAAAAAAAAAGTACAAAAGAAAAAAAAACTTGAAAAACATGAATTTTTCATAATGTTGCAAAAATGAAAACAGCGAAAAAGCCCAAAAAACCTATGAAGTAAATAAAGATTAACCAATTGAAAAAGGACAGCTGCCATTGACTTCTACATGACCTCGATAGCTTTTAAATGGGGTACAGGTATAGGACCTGTTATCCAGAATGCTCGGGACCTGGGGTTTTCCAGATAAGGGATCTTTCCGCAATTTGGATCCCCATAACTTAAGTCTGCTAAAAATCATTTAAATATTAAAAAATCCCAATAGGCTTGTTTTGCTCCCAATAAGGATTAATAAGGATCTTAGTTGGGATCAAGTACAGGTACTGTTTTATTATTACAGAGAAAAGGAAATCATTTAACCATGAAATAAACCCAATAGGGCTGTTCTGCCCCCAATAAGGGGTAATTATATCTTAGTTGGGATCAAGTACAGGTACTGTTTTATTATTACAGAGAAAAGGGAATCATTTAACCATTAAATAAACCCAATAGGGCTGTTCTGCCCCAATAAGGGGTAATTATATCTTTGTTGGGATCAAGTACAGGTACTGTTTTATTATTACAGAAAAAAGGGAATCATTTAACCATTAAATTAACCCAATAGGGCTGTTCTGCCCCCAATAAGGGGTAATTATATCTTAGTTGGGATCAAGTACAGGTACTGTTTTATTACTACAAAAAAAAAGGAAATCATTTTTAAAAATTAGAATTATTTGCTTATAATGGAGTCTATGGGAGACGGCCTTTCCGTAATTCGAAACTTTCTGGATAACGGGTTTCCGGATAAGGGATCCCATACCTGTATTTTTATTTTTGCACTTGTCAGTTTTGATGCATAATGAATGGTAAAAAAATTTGAGTTTTAGCCATTGTAAGTCAGTTCAAATCTATTTCCAGTTTGGTTTGAACTTTATAAATTACATGAGTCAATTAAAAAAAAGATTACTTACATGCATTTTCTTAGTTGGGGTATATGCTTGTTAAATCTGTAACTAGAATTATTCATAGTGAATGTATGAAGGTGATTTCATATTGAGACATACAGTATTTAGTGCCTATTCCTATTGCAGATTACAGATGGGCCCAGCCTAGTAAATAATATTACACCTATTAGGAACAGATTGGTTCAAGCCCTTCCCATGGCATTGTTTGTTACATATGGGCAGAAATAAAAAATATTATAATAAACTAAAACCCATATATTTACCTATATCATAGGCAAGCACAAATTAAATATTGTTATATCCCTTTAAAAATAAAAGTTATTTGAAAATAAGAATAATATTAAAATACTCTCTTCAATGAAACAGAATGCATTTTTTTCAGGGCTCATTATCTGAAAGAAGGTTTTTTTTTCACCAATTAGTGGATTGGATATTTTTTCCCATTTCATATTTTTAAATAGATATGCTGGAACATGCACGGCATAATGGGTGATAACAAATATACAGAAACGAATTGTCCTAGAAATGTGATTTGCTGTTCGTCTGGATGGATCAGCCACATTAAAGCAAATTGAATTACCTCTTAAATTATCAACTTCTGTTTTTTTAACTCTGTCAGACACAGGGCAATAGTTTAATGAGTTAGTAGATTCTCATTTAGCAGTGAATGACATGTTCTGGACAGTTAATTATCTGGTTAAAAAACAGAGATTGTACACACACAAGATATTTCCCCCCTCTATGTGCTTATACCGTACTGAGAACAAAGAAGAACAACACAAAATGAATCAGTAAATAAATACTTCTGTTAGAAGATAAAAAAGAGAAATGGCCCTAAAAGAGCACAGTCTGTATCAAAACTGACACATTGAGACTTTTCAGGAATGTACTTGTGCCCATAGATGCTCCTTTGCAACTTGCACCAAGAGGGCACCAACGTTCCTAGCCAGCTCGCACTGCTGAATTGCATGCATGAACACTCCCATGTTACCTGCAACTTACTTGCTTTCAACGTTAAAAGTCCCAAATGGTTGCCCTTTTTATTGGCCACTATTGGCATCAACTGACTGTAGATGGGAAGGGTGGAAAGCTACAACATGGTGCTGGCCACTGCTCCATTGCATCAACAGCAATAAGTTCTACCATCAAGGTATTAGGTACATGTGTAGGGGCATAATCTGTGTAAAATGCTGAACAGAATGCAGGGTCTTCAAGTTTTATTTTGAGCGCATCAATTATTATGTAGATAACAGGGCAATATCTACTGGTGATGTTACAACTTAACAGCAAATTCTACCCTCCCATTTGCTGGGTAAAAGACAGCTTTACCATTGGTTTACTGTATGGTAGGCATTTAAGAAATGTTTTTAAAAAGTTGCATGAGAAATATGCTTATACAATTTGAGATATGCCAGCTTCAGATTTGTTCCTACTGTTATCAGTGGACTTTTTGGAAAAAATTATGGTGTGGACTAATTTATTTTATTTTGAAAGGCAAAGCTTTATAAATACACATCATTTTGGTAATGCAGGTATGGCATTGATTATCCGAATCCAAATCACGAAATCCGATCGTTTCTGATGATCGCAAATGTCAAAAAAAAAATTCAGTTTGAATATGAAGATTTCGTATTGAAATGATCGTTTGCGATAGACACGAAATTCTGAAGGATTGTAAAGGGCACAAATACCTTTCTGACTTTGAACCTTCAGTGCTTGATTTTAGAAGCCTTCCATAGGACTCAATGGCACTCTGCAGCTCCAACCCGGCCCAAGGAAAGTCTCCCATAGGGCTCAATGGCACTCTGCAGCTCCAACCCGGCCCAAGGAAAGTCTCCCATAGGGCTCAATGGCACTCTGCAGCTCCAACCTGGACCAAGGAAAGTCTCCCATAGGACTCAATGGCACTCTGCAGCTCCAACCCGGCCCAAGGAAAGTCTCCCATAGGAATCAATGGCACTCTGCAGCTCCAACCTGGCCCAAGGAAAGCCTCCCATAGGGCTCAATGGCACTCTGCAGCTCCAACCCAGCCCAAGGAAAGTCTCCCATAGGGCTCAATGGCACTCTGCACTCCAACCCGGCCCAAGGAAAGTCTCCCATAGGGCTCAATGGCACTCTGCAGCTCCAACCCGGCCAAAAGAAAGTCTCCCATAGGGCTCAATGGCACTCTGCAGCTTCAACCTGGCCCAAGGAAAGTCTCCCATAGGGCTCAATAGCACTCTGCAGCTCCAACCCGGCCCAAAGAAAGTCTCCCATAGAGCTCAATGGCACTCTGCATCTCCAACCCGGCCCAAGGAAAGTCTCCCATAGGGCTCAATGGCACTCTGCAGCTCCAACCCGGCCCAAGGAAAGTCTCCCATAGGGCTCAATGGCACTCTGCAGCTTAAACCTGGCCCAAGGAAAGTCTCCCATAGGGCTCAATGGCACTCTGCAGCTCCAACCCAGCCCAAGGAAAGTCTCCCATAGGGCTCAATGGCACTCTGCAGCTCCAACCCAGCCCAAGGAAAGTCTCCCATAGGGCTCAATGGCACTCTGCACTCCAACCCGGCCCAAGGAAAGCCTCCCATAGGGCTCAATGACACTCTGCAGCTCCAACCTGGCCCAAGGAAAGCCTCCCATAGGGCTCAATGGCACTCTGCATCTCCAACCCGGCCCAAGGAAAGTCTCCCTAAGGCTCAATGGCACTCTGCAGCTTAAACCTGGCCCAAGGAAAGTCTCCCATAGGGCTCAATGGCACTCTGCAGCTCCAACCTGGCCCAAGGAAAGTCTCCCATAGGGCTCAATGGCACTCTGCAGCTCCAACCTGGCCCAAGGAAAGTCTCCCATAGGGCTCAATGGCACTCTGCAGCTCCAACCTGGCCCAAGGAAAGTCTCCCATAGGGCTCAATGGCACTCTGCAGCTCCAACCTGGCCCAAGGAAAGTCTCCCATAGGGCTCAATGGCACTCTGCAGCTCCAACCCGGCCCAAGGAAAGTCTCCCATAGGGCTCAATGGCACTCTGCAGCTCCAACCCGGCCCAAGGAAAGTCTCCCATAGGGCTCAATGGCACTCTGCAGCTCCAACCCGGCCCAAAGAAAGTCTCCCATAGGGCTCAATGGCACTCTGCAGCTCCAACCTGGCCCAAGGAAAGTCTCCCATAGGGCTTAATAGCACTCTGCAGCTCCAACCTGGCCCACGGAAAGCCTCCCATAGGGCTCAATGGCACTCTGCAGTTTCAACCTGGCCCAAGGAAAGTCTCCCGTAGGGCTCAATGGCACTCTGCAGCTCCAACCTGGCCCAAGGAAAGTCTCCCGTAGGGCTCAATGACACTCTGCAGCTCCAACCCGGCCCAAGGAAAGTCTCCCGTAGGGCTCAATGACACTCTGCAGCTCCAACCCGCTCAAGGAAAGTCACGATACTGAAGCGTGAATAAATCTGAAACTTCCGTACTCGTTTTTGTCACAAAGTACAAAAAAGTTGCGCAAATTAACGAAAAAATCACAAAAAAATACATACAGTTCCAAAACTTAGAAAAAAACAAATTTTTTTGTATTGAGACTCAATTGTACTTTGCTTTTATGTGCCCCTGAAGGTATCTAGAAAACCCCAGGTCCTGAGCATTCTGGATAACAGGTCCCATACCTGTACAAATATGCCCCTCAGAGTAATATTTTGTTTCTTTCTTTATTACCAGGAGTTTACAAGAAAGGCGTTAGGATGTTAATCTCTTTGGTTAACTTTTTCTTCCCTCAACATGGCAGATTCTCTTACAGAGGCACAATGAGCAAAGTGCAATTTCGAATATAATCCCTATATATTTTCTCTAAAAATGCAGTATTTTTTCCCCACAATTCTGGTGTCATTGTGGATGCCACTGGGTCATTCTTTTGATAATTTGTGCCTGATTTGCCAAAATAGACACAAATGTGCATTGATGCAAATCAGGTGCAGTTGTGTCAAGTATTTTTAAAGTTCTTTTGGTACAACTGAACTGCGCAATTGATTCAGGGTGCTGAGGGAACCTGGAGCTACCACCTGGTCCGGAGGTGGCAGTAGCACAAGGTCAATAGGTGTCAATAGGTGCAGCAGTGCTCAATTCAGAATGAGAGGCAGGAAGGACTGAGCATCACAAACTGCAACTATAGGAAAGTACAAGGAGCATGTTTTAATGCAAGTACCTTTAATTAAATTAGTTTTTGGAGCAAGTCACTGTGGGGAAAAGGACAGGTTGTCCACTGCACTTGCAGATGTAAATGATCAGCATAAACTAGATGGTATTTTGGCTAATTGCTAAAAATGTAAGAAAATGTAAGGAAACACAATGCATTGCCGACACCCTAGTCTTTATGTACATATGTATACGTTCCTATACGTTGGGCTCAGTCATTATCACCATGAGACAAACATATTTTTGAAGCATGTTTGTGACTGACCTGCCTCTTTATCATATAAGATGAACAATTCACAGCAATTAATACATTTTCGCTCAATTATCATTATTAAATTTATTAAATCACCAGGGAAAATATGCCTTTCGGTAGAACTATAATGCTTCAAACGCACTCATACCATGATATCAAACAAAGGACCGAGGCGCACAATGACTAAATGGAAAACATGTTTACTCGAAGTTTCTCTCAAATTTGCATTTGCTGAAAAACATATTTTTGGAAAGTATATGAAGGATTCAAATCAGGGGTATTCTTTTCTATGTAATTAAATTGAACATGTTATGGGATACCATATTTTGATTTAGACAACAAAGATATAGAGAATTTAATATACATTCTTTAATAAATTTGATTAAAGCCTGCATATTTATTGTCATATTTGTTTGCCAGAACATCTTGCCAATATTTATTGATAAATACTTTAACCATCTGGCGTATCAACTGGTAAAATTATATCTTTTGGGAAAAATAAAGCACATCATATACATAAATTGTGCACATTTTCTTATGGTATTTTCTAGTACACTGGGAACACTGGCGCTAGAATACTTTTTAATTCATTATACAGAAACAACCTTCAAGGACTGTGGCATATTCCTTTTCTTTCATTGCTGCTATTAGTATCTCAGACCAATCAGTAAATCTGCTCAGTCTTCAACATTTTTAGCTTAATTAAATGGACGAGGCAAGATAGTGGTATGCAGAACACAACATTAACTTGACAGATGAGACAGGAAACATTTTATTGATGTTTCAGGCAGTTAATATTGTCCCTCGAAAGAGTCAGGTAATATCAGATTGTATGGATTATTCAGTGTTCTGTAACTCACCTAAAATGAAGAATGCTGCACTCTTCTGTAAAATAGATTCAAAAACCAATTCCCATTAAAGAGATAGGACAAAATTCACCTATTTTCAACATTATACACAATAATAGTGCTTATTTTTAATGTGATCTGCCTTTTGTTTTAATTTTACTTAGATAATGATTATATTTTTTGTCAAAAAAATTAAAAAAAAAGTATATTCCTACCATGGGTACTTGCTATAGGAGTCTACCATTGAAATATGCTTTGGGAGAATGAAGCTAGCCTTATATGTGCAGATAAAAATGTGAATGTGAGTGTATAGATTGGTAAGTATAGGTTGTGCATGCTGGATTTATTTGGGTTGAACTTGATTGACCCTATGTATCTATATGTATGCTGGCCAGATGGTCTTGATCGATATCTATGTACCATAGGTATTGGCCGATTAATTATTAGGAAATCATTGTCAACGCACCATGTCGGTCAGTGCCTCTTTAGCTCCTGCTGTTCTGATAATTTAGACAGGGATCCCCAACCTTTTTTAACCATGAGCCACATTCAAATGTAAAAACAGTCAGGGAGCAACACACACACACACACACACATAAAAGTATTTCCTGGGGTGCCAAATAAGGGCTGTTATTGGTTATCTGGTAGCACCTACATGGACTGGAAGCCTACAGGCGGCTCTGTTTGGCAGTACACCTGGTTTTATTGAAGACTAAACTTGCCTCAAAGCTGGAAATTTAAAAATGAGCAATCTTTGAGGCCACTGGGAGCAACATTCAAGGGGATGGGAAGCAACATGTTGCTCGGGAGCCACTGGTTGGGGATCACTGTGCATACAATGCAGAATTTTCCGCCATAATTCCCAGCTTTATTGTGGTCCCAGGGGGAGTTGTGCCTGATGCATTTTTGCCGCAGTGTCACTTGCACTTCAACACAAATCTTATTGTGCTGAAAAGTGGAGCCCAGTTGTAGTTATTTCTGATGTTCAGCGTGTGACAGATAAATGCAATTGGTGCAGGCCATTGGCCACCTTGGAGCTATCATCTAGTTCAGAGGTGGCAGTAGCTCCTGGGCTCCCTTGTATCAAATTGGGAATGGCAGTGAGGACAGATCAGTGCAAACCACAATTATATAGAACTGCAAGGAACTGTCTGGCTCTTTATATCTAATATACTTGCAGTACAAGTACAATTTCTGGTTGCAAATCACCATTTTTTTCACCCATAATGCAACTTCTCTCCCAATAACACCAGTGTAATTGTAGCCTGTGGGGGGAGCTGAGGGTCAAATGAACGTAATTGCTTGTGTGTGTGTGGTCCTAAATTGTATACAAGTTGCAGCAACATTCGGACTGTGTCACTTCTGGGTCTCAGTGTTAAAATTACATTAACATCTAGGTTTTTTTGTGCACATTTGCTGAACCTATTGGCACAAACCCACTATGGGAACCCTGGAATTCCATCATTTTCAAAAGGGCTGTAACTTGAGTCTTTCACAGAGTCAGTAGGCTTACATGTGCAAGATTTGGCACACATGAAGGACCCAATGGAACTCGGCATAGGAAGCATGTTTGGGTGCAAGTAACTTTAATAAAGATCATCAACGTTTGTTGACCATTTTAGCATGACCACACTTGCAGTTGCATTTACAAATTACCCTTGTTGTCTTACTTTCTGTATTTAACTATTTTCAAAGCAACTAATCAGTTGGGTGCTGACTTTGTATGTCTCATCCCTAATGTTTAAGCCTAATGAAGATATGTAAGGGCTCCTTTAAAAACATAGTGCTGTTGCCTATAGCAACCAGTCAACAATTAGCTCTGAACAGTCTACTGACAATAAATAAGAGCAAAGGTGTGATTGGTTGCTCAGGGCAATGGCACAGGTGCTATGTAGCACCTATATTTGTAAAAAAGTAATATTTAAATCTCAAAGCTTGTATTTTTTTATTATGTTCTATTTAGGTGTTTTCCATTATAATGATGATCTAAATGTATTTTTTTAGTATATTTATATGAAGAAATGATATTGCTTGTGAAAACAGTGGTACATGAACACATACATATCATACAACATGCTTAGCCTCAATGATCCAGTTGGTTGAAAGATACCAGCAAAAAATATTTTTATTTCTCGAGCAAGCACACATCGGGTTGTTTGTGCAGTTTAATAATACTCGATCTTGTTCAGCCTGAACAAACTGGTCCCTGTGGAAAAATGGCAGTAATAAATCAATAGCCCAGATGTAATCTTCGGTGTCTAGAATGCAGAGAGATTTTGGAGTATAATGGTACTGGTTGTCTATTGTCATTCAGACATGAGCTGCATCAGAAAAAAGGCTTGTGGGAACCTGATAAGAGTTGGTCAAAAGTGGGTCATAAATCAAACGGAGGCAGCATTTTGCTGATTTCACACACATGCTCACTGGAAAAAAGTGATAGATCTGCAATTTACTGCTTATCACATCTGCTAGAACTTTCATAATGCCCAAAGCTGACCTTCGCTGAATAAATACCAGCGCTAACAAACTACCTGTTTCTAATGAAAATTCATGCCGTCTACTGTCCCTCGACAACAAATGGCTATGGGAATAGTACAAAAGGACTGAAATGTGTATTGCAGAACCTTGCTGTTCTTGGGATGCAGATTCACATGTGATGATGTTCATGTTGAAGTAGGGTAGATTAGCCAGCTACCTATTATTAAGATTATTATTATTAACATTTATTTATAAAGTGCCAACATATTCCGCAGCGCTGTACAATAAGTGGGTTACATACATTGGACATACAGAGTAACATATAAAGCAATCAATAACCGATACAAGAGGTGAAGAGAGCCCTGCCCAGAAATGATTGAGGCACAAGGTGTGTACCTATATAATTTCTCAGTCTTTTGTACTAATTGAAAATATTGGTGCATAAATGATTTCAAGTCAGAGAAGTGAGGTAAAATTTTAACATATGAGCCAGCGCTAAAAAAGCTCGGAGACGAAGAACAAATTGGCAATATATGAGGTTATGTAATAAGGCACTAAGTTTGTGCAGGAGCAGTAACCCATAGCAACCAATCAGCAAGTAGCATTTACTGGTCAGCTGTTTAAATGCAAACATTTTATTGGTTGCTATGGGTTACTGCTCCTGGGCAAACTTAGTGCCTTATTACATTTGGGGGAAATATATTGTATTTTATAGGTGTCTGTGAAATTTACTTTAAAAGGTGACCTTAAATTAATAACACTATTAGTGTGTTCAACTCCTCATAACACCATAGGGTATTTTACCTGCATATACCACAGACATACACCATTTAACATCTGTGGTTCACCCTGTGGGAGTATCTTGCTTTACTTAAAGCCAAATTAATACATAAAACCTGCTGTTACTGTTATTTTCCATTGAGTCCTTCCTTACTGTGCCTGCATTGTTCCTAACACTTATGGGGCTGTATGGATGCCAGCTATTTTCCTCTGCAGAGTGTACACCTCCGCCTGATGAATTTTGTTGCTCTTAAACTTCCTTGGAAGTGACTAAACGTGTATATTCAGACACTATATTTGTGAGTGTATTTTTAAATGGAAATGTGTCTATATTAAAAGTTTTTACATGTTATTGCACTTGTTTGACAGTAAGAGCAGGAAAAGAACCATTACTGCACCAATTTGGTTTTAAATAAAGAAAAATACTGTTTAAATGTCTGTCAGTACTCATCCGTACCCCACAGAAGTTAAATAGTGTATGTAAGAAAAAAACCCTGTGGTCTTATGAGGAGTTAAATACACTTTTCTTGAAGGCATCATTAGATTTTAAGGTCAGAGAATAGATCCCTGATCTTAGAATATCTTTTTTTTTTGTTTATTTATTAATATCCCCCTGTAATTTTACTTTTACAGAAAAAGTTACATTGTAGGACCTATTTAAAAAGATACCCACAATACATGCTGTATATACAATATAGGGCTCATGTATGAAAGCAAGCACAAGTGCACTAATGCTAGTACAAAGGTACCTGTGCCCATACATGCTCCTTTCACCTTGCAAGCATCTGCATGGAGTATCATTTTAACCATCTAGCCCATGCTAGTAAACTCTGCATATTTGCATGACTGGACACTAGTAACCCCTGGTATTATTGCCCCCATTAACATGGAGATAATTCCAGAGTTGACATGCAAGGTTGCATCCATGGATACAACTGACTTGAGCCTAGTGAATAGGATTCTAATGGTACTAATAATGTGACATGCAATTCCCACTGCTTGAATGGTCACTGCAGCCAAAAGTTATTTCCAAAAGTCAACTTTAAACTTAAAAATGCATCATGTGCAATAAAAATTTGCTATATTTATGCAAGTTCCTCTGAGACTTTTGTTATACTTCCACTGAAATCTGAAAACGTACTCATTTTTTTCTTGATTCACAAAAATCCCATTTTTCATGACATTATATTCTCACATAATAATTTTACATATACATTTACTTGAGGTTAAAGACATCTTGAAGACTTCTGCTACATGGATTTACCAACCAAGCTTGAGAATTCTCAAGTAAGTCCTATGATAAAATTATTCTATAAATAAATTCTGGTGTGGCCATATTAGAAAGAATCAATTTCAGCATAGAGAGTCATTAAAGAGATAGTCTATCAAGTAATGGAAAACGATGCTGCCTGAATTTATATTTCATAGACTAGAAACCCCTGTTTCTAGTCTATGAAATATAAATTCAGGCAGCATCATTTTCCATTACTTGATAGACTATTTCTTTAAAATGAGGATAGGAAAGATAAAATGACCCAAACTGTGCCAGACTATTTGGTCATTTTCAGCTATAATACGCGACTGTCTTGCTAGCTATGACACCTACGGGGCAGATAGGACAGTTGGTCAATCTAAAATAGTATGAAGGATGGTATACTTATTTTATGCCATCTCCAAGCTGATCCTACAAAGAGGGATTACATTGTGTTTAGCAGCCTCTCGTTATTTTGATATAGTTTGCTGAAAAGCTCATATTTGATCCCTTTCCATTTCTAAAGGTGAAGTGTTTATTTATTTTTTCTCAAGGTTATCTATTATTTTTACGATACGAACTTCCAGATAAGTGAGATCTGTAATTTAGCATTTGTTTGACATGAAAGAAATGTCGATGCTATAAACAATGAAAGAGCGCAGATGAGAAAGTAAAGAAGAAATCAGTCCAATGGTGTTGTGCAGTCCAAAGTGTTTATTAGATGAAATTTCTTTGACACAGATGTTTCAGGACTCATAGGCTTTTTATTTGCTGTGCATACCATATGCACACTTAGTAAAGGGCCTGAGAGCCTTGAAACATCTGCGCTGAAGAAGCTCTGACTAATAAACACTTTGGCCTGCAATGCACCATTAGCATGAGTCATGCCTTCAAACTTATAGCCATGTTTAGTCTCTGTGAATTGTGCAAACTTTTCTGGATCGCAGGCAGCTGATACTGACAGTTAGAACAATAACTTTATAAGCTTTTGTATTATGGAACTGCAAAGTGCAAAGAAAAGTGCAAAATAAAAACATATTATTGATAGGCTTCATTTAGGAATTGTAGATCTTATTTTTAGCTTGTTGCCTACTTCCTTGTATTCTTTTTCAGTGTTGCTTCCATAAACAAAAGCCTGGAGCAGTATTTCCATAGAATCAGAAAGAAAGCAATTTTCCATTTTGGTGGCTTATTCTTCAAAATTCATATTTGTATAGTTTTCGTATTCTTTTCCTACTTCGAATAACCTCGAATTTTAAAAAAAAGCAAAAGTTACCTTATTTATGAAAAAAACATCACATAAAACCATTAAAAAAACTCAAAGACCTTGAATTTTTGCTCTATTTTTAACAGGTGGCAAAGCTCAAAAAATGTAAAAACTTGAATTGACTAAATAATAATAAAAAATTTTGCCCAGGACACTTCTCATTGACTTCTCCATGACCTTGCAAACTTCTAGCTTTACATTCGTGTTTTTGCAAACATTGATAACCCCTTATTTAAGTAGAAGCAACTTTTTATGGCATGAATATTCTGAGGAGGGTTCCACAATATCATCTGGGGAAAATGCATTATTGTTTTGAGTTTATGGTCACCGCTTTTCAAAAATGTTTACCGGATAACAGGAGAGGCAGGCTGTAATGTAAAGTGGTGGGATCATCGTGCAAAAGGTAAAGGGTGGTGACAAAATGGGGTGGCACACTGACCCAATGGAGGATCGAGGACTGGTTATAGAGAGATTAGGGAAAAGTAAAATGGAAGATGATGAGGGTGATTGGAGGCTTAACATGGCAGTAAAATACCAGCTGGGTGGCAATATTAGCACAAATTATCGCGAAATTTCATGCTTTTAACGCTTCAAATATGTCTGTGAATTATGCGTTAGTATTATTTCTATTAGATAATTATTGCAATGTAATGGATATAACGCTTTGTGACAATTGAGATTTTTGCGCATGTGATATGAGTAGCAACGCATGCGAAATTACTTTGATGAATTGTTAATTGATTAACAAACACTTTTTAACGCATAAAACGACCTTTAGTGTATCGGCCCCTGTGTATTTGAATTGTTTTTTATTCCCAAAGTTGAACATATATTGATATTTTTAAAAACATAGTTTCTCGGCATTCTTTTAGCATTGGTATCTGAATGGTGTTATTGTTTTCTAAATAAAATTTTAAAGAAATTTCGCATTTTTTGTTTCCATACTGGCTTTGCCTAATAAAAACATATGAGGAGACAATTATTCCACAAACTTTTCGGAGATTTTTCCGTGAATCTATGGCCAAACATTATCACAGACACACACATATATATGTATATAAAACTACAGCTTGCATGAACATGAGAGTAATAAATAGTTACATCCGGAACCTTTGGTTATTGCGCTGAAGCCCTGGTCATTTTAGAAACATTTGACAAAAGACATTATTGTATGCTTATATGCTTCCTCCGCATTCCACAAATATCTCACATTTCTCAGTATCACAGTCATGCTGTGCCATATCTGACCTGTGAAAACAGCACCAGGATTGACTACATTTAATAAGATTCATTTCAAATCTTTTAAACAAACCGTATATATTGACTGGTATTAAAATGGATAACATTTCTAAAAAGTCCATAAAAGTCATGTAAAAGCATTAAGATAAACACATTATTTGTCATTTTTTTCGCATATTTTACTGTTTAACTTAGTTATGTAGTAGGATTAAATAAGACAAGTTGGAATAAACCCAAATCAATCTCTTTTTAAAAAAATATACATATATTAATTAATTAAGAAAGCAAGCTTGGTTTTTGTAGATACAGGGTCTTTCTGTAGAATAGAGCACCATGGCTTAGGGCTAATAAAAACAATTAAACATTAGAACAAGAATTGTATTGCGATGCTACCTTAGTTAACTGTCTGTTTAAATAGTATGGTAACTGGAAATATGAATTTGGCACTGCTGTATTGATGTTACTGTCTGGGTAGCAGGGTTCTGACAATATATCTCATCCTTTCTCGTACATTCATAAGGGAAAAATAAGTAGTAATCCTCACATACAGAATGTGTTGAGATATGTTTTTGCATTAAATACAGTGGTTTTACATTTGTCAGAACTTAAATGATTAAATATGGCCCCTGAAAAGGTTTATCTATCCCCTGCATGCAGTAGTAACTGTGATACTGACTATTCAAAGATTCTAAATACTTCCAATATAAAACTCTCCTTTTAATCTTTACTCTGCTTTGTTCTGGTAATCCCAAATTCGGTTCGAGATTTGGGCAGAATTCAGCCTTTTTTTTGATGGATTCGGTTTCAGCCAAGTCCATGGTCCCGGCCGAACCGAATCTGAAAGGGTTACATTTAAAGGGGGGGAAATTTTTAGCCATGTCTGCAACTTTTAACCCTTCCCAATCCTAATTAGCATATGCTACCCACCAAAAAAAGTGGGTTCGGTGCATCCCTACTATTATGTCACCCCAAAATGCTTAATTGCAGCTAGTTTATCAAGTATTTCATTTAGATTGCTATATGTGGTGTCTCATACACCTTATATTTGGCTGAAGTAGAAAGCCCTCTGACCCAATGGTTTCCAACACCAACATAGCTGACTAGGGTGAGTTAGAAAAATGAATAGGGGTCATCAGTGCTCAAGAGAATCCTTAATATGTGGGCAGCATGGTGGCTCATTAGTGCCTTCTTTCTTGCAATGCTGGGGTGCTGTGTATAATCCCAGCCAGGACATTATCTGCAAGGGGTTCGTATGTTCTCACCAGGTCTTCAAAGGTTCCTTTCACACTCCAAAAACTTGCAGTCAGGTACACTAATTATTGCTTAAATTGACCCTAATGTGTGTGCATGACATAGGCATCTTCGATTTTAAGCTCTACTGGGACTGATGTGAATGACGTATAATCTCTGTAAAGTGTTTATGAAGGTGCTATATAAATAACAGGAAATAAATACATAAAAATAAATATCTCCTTATGACATTCATATGACTTTCATTCACTTTCACAATATTGTACAAACTGTGCATATCTCTCTAGCTCCCAGTTTTACCCAATTTCTCTGCATCATAACACTGCTCTCAGAATGGAAATGTTTGCCATGATAGCATATTCACAGATAAAGCTGTTAAACACTAACACCAACCCGCATTGGGTATAGACCTTGCTATTCAATTTTCATTCTCACTGTTATTTTATAATGTGATAGGAACATTGAATCAGACATCATTCTACTAAAATCTCCAAAAGCTGCAAAAAGCTAAATAATAAAAAGCAAAATATCAATTTCTTTAACATACTTTAAGCTAAACTGAATGCCCCCTTTGAACTGCTAACAACACATGGATCAGGGGTAATAATAATAATAATGCACAGCATATAATAATCACAGTTATAAACATGGGGGTATGATTTCTCCATATCTATCTCCCTTTTGAAGGGAATCGAACAAAGTGATTTCTTTGAACCTGATAAGGAGCTAACTCCTATAACACTGAACAGCACACTGTAATGTTTGAGCGGCACATTTCATTGCACATTGTTAATCCGAGTGTATCTGGTGCAGTTTTATGATGTGGCCCCACAGCTCTGGATCTTAAAATCATTTTTTATTTGCTATGTGGGAAGGTGTATACATAGAGCCCCAAGGCTAATTAAAACTCACTACCTAGCTGGCACTTGACCTGTTTCTCCTCACCAGATAAAAGTTTTAAGCAAATTATTTATTTTTCACTTTCAATGTCTCAGGCTGCATGCACTTTAGACACATTTCTGCAACTTTAGTTGAATTTCTGTACACCAGTGCATCTTTAGGCAGGGTTACATGGGTTAGGGTCGTCCTTGCATCTAGCTATGAGATGTGGAAGAAGTTCCTACATTATCCAATCCAACCAGTGGCACAAAATGCAAGGAAACTTGCTTTTCAAATTCTACAAGACCTCCAAGACAGAGAATAAACACAGAATTTTACCAAAACTGAATTTATTCAAAAATTAAAATTCATTCTCTTCTCATCATTTTCAATGGGACTACGAACTCTAGGAAAAGTTTTAAAAATTAGCAAAAATGATTATTATTTTCCTAGGGCAACTCCCATTGACTTCTACATAAATTTTTAGATGCGGAAGTTTTTACATTTGAGTTTTCCCAATTTTTTGCAGTTAATAAATATTATACATTCAAGTTTCAGAAACCATAATTTGAACTTGCCAGTTTTGGCACAAAAAAACTTGAATTGCGGAAAAAATTATATTAATAGATCAGCCCCTTAAATTTAAGTTAGATACAATCTTCCTGTGCCATATCAAAATGGCATGCAACGTCACACAATTTTATTGCCAGGCAATTCATAATCAAGTTGCAATTTTCTGTAGGACAAGTGTAACAGCAGGCCAACGCAATCTGCACAGGTTACATGGAGAGGAATGAACAGAAAAACATTGAAAACCCAGTGCAGTGTAAGATGTATCCATTAAGGGGGTAAAATGTCTGCATATGCACATACATGCTGTACCTTAACTTTGCTGGACTGCAAAATAAGATATTTTTCACATCTCATGCAAGGAAGTCAAAGTGAAATTGGGCACTGTTCCATTAAATCAGTGACATCTGGTAAGCCTGAGTAAATGGATTACTAAAAGTAGATAGGAAACCATGTGTATTCCATTTTCCTTGGTACATCAGGAGGCGTAAGTTTTGAACTCTGTGTTTTATTAGCTCCATTCACGCTTTTAAAAATCCTAATTTACTTAAATCTTGCTCCCGATCTTCCTCCTGGATGTTCAGAGTATTTATATGTAATCATCCCTGTGCTTCTGCTGAGCAACACTAATTGGAAGCAAAGATGCAAAAGCTCAGTGCAGGTAATTGAATTTGGAAGAGGCTCTGTAAATTGTAGAAGAAACAAGGGGAATAAAGCAAAATAAAACAATTCTTTTAGGCGCAAATAACAGCTATTTGTTAAAAAAAAAAATCCACTGCCCTGATTTGGAGGACAAAAATGTACAAAGTGAAATCACTTTCCTTTAGATTGTCCAAGTCTGTGCTGAATATAAAACATTTTACAGCTTGTCTCATTATAGCATTTGTAAAAACACTGTCTGAAGTCAGTAGTGCATAAATGAATTATTTAAGCTCTGCAGTAAATTGCCCTGATCCTCACTACAGTGCCTTAATGCACTCTAAGAGAACCCTGGGAAGCAAATCATAGCAGACAAGGGGTATAATGTAAACAAAGTTTTATTAGCCACGAATAACTAAACTATAGGTTTTATTAAGTGCCAGTGACATATTGTTGTTTGCAAGGGTTGATTCTGTGAATAACCATCATCATAAAAAAATCTTTTCCAATCAAGAATGCTTTTTCTTTCTTTTAAAGTGTGACGTTGTAAATTCATTCTTTTACATTCCCATTATCAGAATGGATGTAAAACCCAAATTTATATTGTCAGTGATAGCATGATGCAAACGAATGTCGGCGTTTATTGTGGCTTAATAATAAAAATCTTATTTATGCGAGTGTGTGTTGTTTGTTGTCATTTGGTTTATGTACACCATTAGATCAAAATTAGCCACTTGGCAAGTGTTAAGATGTAAAGTTCAAAAATTGCTCCCAAACTTCGCTTGCTATGGAAGAAATGCAAACATTTCATACTGAAGATTTACAGGTTTGGCCAGAAATAACTGTCTGACTTAGCAGTGTAACTTCTTGCATGTCTCTAATCGACATGAGAGCAAAACCAGACTCTGCTTAGATAAACCAATTATAAAAGATAAGCTTAACAGCAGGACATATCACTCTAAAAATATCTTATAAGAAGCAGGTGGAGGATCCTCTGTTTTCCCTGAGTTTTCCCTGACTATGGTCCTTGTGTAGCAGCCATTTAAAGACATATTCTTATTTATTTATTGCCTGTTATTTATATAGTGCTGACACATTTCCATAGAGCTTTTAGATCATTCATATCAGTCCCTGCCCCAAAGGAGCTTACAATCTATGGCCCCTATCACATTCACACACACTATGGCCAGTTTAGTTGGAAATGTAAACTCAAAAAAAGTATAAATCTAAGATGTACTAGTAGAGATCCAGCTTACCCGATTAAAGGTTTGGTCCGGGTGCTCATGCCCCAGACCCTCAGCATAGGGGAGCCATATAGAAAACCAATCGATAGGAAAGGCAAGGCACTCCGAAGGTCCATAAAGGTGAAGCAGAAGCTCAAAGTTGAAGTAAAATCATAATTACTTTATTTCAATATACATACATGCAAAAAAGAAGCCTTACACGTTTCGTACCATTTAGGGTACTTAATCATAGGCTCCTATGATTAAGTACCTTAAATGCTACTAAAAGCGTAAGGCTTCTTTATAGCATGTATGTATATTGAAATAAAGAACTTATGGTTTTACTTCAACTTTGTATCAAAAATACAGTCCAATTTTTAATATTTAAATATTTTTAGTAGCCTTAAGACAAGGTTTCTGGGAAATAAAGGGGGACACTTTGCTTACAATTTAAGATGAATGCATCTACTTTTTTTTGCAATGAATACAGGCAACCAATTCAACCCAGGCAGCATTTTGTAGCAGTGTAAATCAATCAATATCATTTGCGTGCATGGAAAACAGTAATAACAGTAATGCAATACAGAACAGTGGAGAATTCCAATGCAAATGTAATAATTACTTAATTGTTTTCACTTTTTACACATCCAACAAGCTTCAAGGTAGATGTACATTTGGATAATGGATAGGCTTTGGGTCAATTCCAGGCCCAGTACAGAGAAGCGTGTAGAACATGCCAAAATCACATTAATCTAAATGATAATTTTGACAGCATGGCTTCAGTGGCAACTATGACATTTTGCTGCAAAACACAACATGCCATGCACATGTCAGCCAAGAGCAAATCAAACATACATGTTTCAGCAATATTTGCAACCCGGCCATAACATGCAATAGCATGTACACCACCAAAGGCACTCCTAAATATTACAGCAACATTCACCAACAGCGATGAGCAAAATTATTCGCTGGCATGGATTTGTGGCGGATTTCAGCATTTCACCATTGGCAGATTTATTTGCTAAACGGGCGCAAAAATTTGGCTTGGAAAATTTGACGCGTGACAAAAAATTGCCGGTTGCGTAAAAAAAAAAAACGTCACACACATCAAAAAATGATGTGCGTCACAAACATTTTTGCGTGCAATTTATTTTTGAATCGCTGCATTTTTTTACGTGGTGACAATTTTTTTGACACACATGATAATAATTTTGATGCGCCGAAGCAAACCGGGACAAATTCGCTCATCACTATTCACCAACACAGGGAGACCTCAATGATACGGCTCCAAGAAATACACACTTTATGGTACCATATCACTGGGCTAACAATTTCCTGCTAACTTGCTATACAAGATAGTTTACAAAAATAAAATACACATAAAATAACTTTATAAAACAAATGCAAGATAAAATCTCTAATTAGATTTTTCAGTGAAAGAGAGTTTAACTTATGAATCCAACAACCCCTCTGTTTTTCAGTTTCAGTTCCCTTTGGCATCTTTTCCTTATAGCTATTGATGAAATAACCTGATTTTTTAAGTGGCAGTTGGTATGACCTATTGCCCCAATAGTCAATTTGAGGTTTTTTTTTTAATTTTTTTTATCTTGTCGACCCCCTAAAAATAATAATAAGTATTCTTAGGTATTTGAGTTTTTTCCCCACGGTTTATGCCATTGCATTCTTCATTTAATTTTTTCAATACGTAAGGTACCATTCATGGTTTTTAAAACTTCAAGGTTATTTGAAGAAAATTACACAAATATGAATTTTGATAAATAAGCGCCCCCAGAGGGCATAGCTATTACTTACCTAGGGTTGGGCTTGGAATAATCAATGCTAGAAAAAAAGAATAAGTTCATTATCCCACGGTTTCTGGCACTGCTTGTTTTTTTGATACATTTTATTTTTTAAATTCTATGGTTGGGTTTTTACAAACCTGTCAAGCTTTTTTATTTTTGGAAAACAAACTGTATCATGGAATTTTAAAAGCTTGCAGAAAAATACAATTATTGTCAGGAAACACAAGTCAGCACAAGTCTGGCTCAATATGTTTTTGTTGTGTGTTCTGGCCTTTATATGACAACAATACTCTCTTATTTGCACAAGATTCATCATCATCATCATCATCATATTCTTCCTTGGGTTTACCTTGATGGAACCCTGCAGGTTTCAGAATGTTCTAAATTATCAGCTGTAGTAACAACTCTCCTAAATGCCAATCTTGGTGGATTTCTGAACTTTACAACTCTAGACTAGCATGATCCCATACAGTTATTAAACCAGAAGATCCAAAGGGAGGCTAACCCCTTTATTCTGATGTACGTAGTAACAGTGATAGAAATGGAATGGAACAACATTTAGGGACCCATTTACTAACATTCAGATTTTTTTCATTTTCATGGATTGTGGCACAAAATATCGTGGATTTTACTGATTACATAAAAACTCAAAAAGTTTGTAATTCATTAAGACAAACAAAAACATGAGAAAAAAAATACAAAAGTATGTCATCTAAAAGCTGCCAATGTCGTGTAGAAGTCAATAGAAGCTGTCCTAGGCAACCTGTAACAATCTTTATTTAATTTGTGGTTTAGGAGGTTTTCGGTTGGTTCTTTGTTTGTAAGTGCACTAAAATTCTTACAAAAACAAAAAATTCAAGTGTTTCATGTTCTGTTTGTTTTTGTTCTGCATTTTAATTAATTCATGCTTTTTCACTTCAGATGTTTTAATAAATGACTAGGCATTTGTAGTTTTAGTGGAAATGAGTTTTTAGTGGTTTCAAAAAACTCTAAAATCAGAATGTTGATAAATTTACCCCTTAAGGGTATTGCCCTGCAAAGGTTTAGGGTCAGATTTATCAAAGTGTAAAATTAGAGCTGATGATAGTAAAATCTCACTCCTTTATCAAAAGGGCAAACGCTAACTTTCATTCACCCATTGATAAATATGCCTCTAAAAATCCCACAGAAATGAATAGAGGGCAGTGGAAATGTACTGTGCTGAGCTCTAATTTCACACTTTGATAAATCTGACCCTAAACCTTTGCAGGGCAATACTGTGTTCATTTTTTCTTAAACATTGGCATCTTTTTGAATCATGCCTTTCAAAAATGTGTGTTTCTGCTTCAATATATTAACGTTACCACTATGTAAATTCCAAGTTTATATAAAAATCTTTAAATATTCCCTATACTAACAATTTCTCTCTCCCGCACTAGATTATACGTTATGCTTATTTGGATTCAGCTATGAATTAGAAAATATTTGCAATAATTACGATATGTGGATCCTTGTACTCTTGAAAACCAAAATAAAAGAGATTCAACAATCTTTAAAGCAGCTGAAAAACCATTAATTCAAAACTGTTTAGTATAGTTTTAATGTAAAGGGTAATTATTATACCACTTCTAATAATAATAATCAGAAGTCCTGCAGAAATGGCATTGGTGGTAAAATAGCTTAAGACAAACTTTTTAAACATGGGACCAGTCAGACTGTTGGGGCGCCGGCTTGTAGTCCTCAAATTAAACCCCCCCCCCGTGTCACCAAACTACAGCCCACTTCCTGCTGCGTCCTCCCGCTCCCCTGCTGTGTCCTCTGGCTCCCTGATCACCCGCTCCCCACTGCATCATCCGGCTCCCTGCTCCCCCACTCCCCACTGCAAACAGGTAGTAGTCAGGGGTGAGGACACAGCAGGGGCCGGGAAAATTACCCTTGGGGGCCGGATCCAGCCCGCGGGCCATAGTTTGAGGATCCCTGGCTAAAGATATGTCAGTACACCAGTTACATAGTATAAAATTACACACTGTAGCACCACTATTCACACACTTTAATGATTTCATGCTGTTTGATTGATCTGTCCAGATTCAATTCAATGAGAAAAAGGTTTATCATGTGAAAAATTTAGTTCAGAAAAACTTATCTCACTGTTTATTACATAACGGCTATGGGACAAACTGGAACTGAATCAGAATAAAAGTTTTTTCTCATTCATGAGTTTTAACATGATAAACCATGAGATAACTGTTTCTCACTGAACCAAATCTGCCTATAGATTGTTTAGACACACACACACATATATAAAAATTTATTTTCACTCACTTTTCTTGTCTAATTCTTTCTTTGGATCACATACTGTTTAAAAGTGATAACTGTTCTTCCTTTGATCATTATAATTGTCATGGTTTACCGTGTTCCGCTCTGTAATTATGACCTACCATGCATAGGTGGATACTAAACAGCAAATCAAAAGACAATAAAAAAAGCAGTAAGAAGAAGTTAAACATCAGTGCAGCTATAATTGATTTGATTGTGGATACCTGGTAAAGGCATTGCAGAGCAAAAGAACTGAAAATGAATGAATCACGGAACCCACTTAGTAAAGAAAGGCCTGTCAATAGACTACTATAATTATAAAAGAAAAAAAAGGAGGTTAAAGAGGGTCCTGGTATAAACAGGACAAAACTGGGTGAACTGGAACTCCATTTTATATATTAGACATTCAACTTGTAAGACTTTATTCTGTAATATTACTCAATTAGCAGTGTCAGGCTTGTGTGAACTTCAATTGTGCTCAGGTTTGCTGGCTTTAACTTTAATTATTATGTGGAACAAAATAAATAAACAGGCAAGTGTACAGCACAGTACAGCGCCTAGAAAACTCAACAGGGGCAATCAGACGATCTTCAGTTCAGTCATGATGTCTTATTAGATTACAGTTTTCCCAAGGCTCTCATTAGTAACCCTAATGAAATAGGCCTGTTACACGACATTAATTACAAACAAAGTTATTGTTGTTATGTTGGTATATGCCAAAACCAAACCTTCCTTTGTTTTAAAGTTTGTGTCTTGTAAAAATAATGACTTACTTTATTTAAATCATATATCATGATATGTTGGCACAAGTGGCAAATGGTTGTTGGTTGGTTGTTGCCAATTTGCAAATGTTGTGGACATATAACTATTCTGGACAAGAATGCATTTTTCTACGCAACTCCAAACCCCCTTTCCTTCGGATGGCACTCAACGCTGAGAGGCATTAGGCCTTGCTTCAAAAAATAGGGCCTACTCATTGTTGTTTTTAATAGAAATGCAGTTTTACTTAACAAGGCAGCACATTTGTGTGCCTTGTATATTATAGGCCACCTAAGTTACAGGCTAGTTGCACATGGGACACTTTCTGGCATATATACACCAGCATAGAAAAGCCAATACCCTGGCTTCCGCTACTTAAATGTGTGTGGGCTAACTGGCATTGGATCAGCTCATTAGTTCACACAAAGAGGGGCATATTTATTATGTGTAAGCCAACATCACCGGTGAAGTAGCCCATTGCATCCAATAAGTAATTAGATTTTAACAGTAACGTACAAGTTAGAAAGGAAAGCAAAGATCTGGTTGCTATCGGTGACATCACTGGAGATGTTGGCCTACACACTATAATAAATACTTGGGGGCGGGAGGTGGAGTTGGGAGTGCTTCCCATATCATATGTAATGCATTTATTTCATGCTAAGTTGCAGAGCTTTTATTTTACATCCCCCAGTTATAAATGGTGCATTGTTATGTGATTTGTGTCATATGAGTAATTGAAACTTGATGTAATGTACCTTCTCTTGTATGAAGGTCTCTAAAAAGGTATGACAGCACAAAGCCAGTGGTCTTCATCATAGAGCTCCTTGCTGGCCATACAGTATATAGCTATGCGGAGTATTTCATGAAAAATAGTGCTTTTCTTTTTTCATTTTCCACTTCAGATAAAATTAATATTTTCATATAAGAAATGTTAAAACTTCAAACCTAGCCAGCAAAGAAAATTGTCAACTAGAGAGGTATAACTGAGAAATATTATAAATATTACACACTTACGCAATATATTAAGCATTTCAGAAATGCTAATTTGTACTTTCTAAAAGATATACATCTCTCTTATTTCACCCATGGAGAAAATTTTGGAAAAAATAGCTATACCGCGAGCAAATTCATTTCTCTCCTTCCAGAATCTTTTATTTCTTTACAGCCGTTTCAAGCAATTTAGTGACTTATTAAATCAAGCGCAGAAGGAAATATGTACTATACCATGAATTTGTCATAACCAAACACCTAACCTGAAAATGGTTAATTTCTTAAGATAAATAACTTTTTTTTCACTTTTATTTCTTTCTCAATTTGCCGGAGCAACTTTTTGGTATTTGTCGCAACTTTTTGGTAGTCGCCACGACTTTATCGTATTTTGAGCGACTTAGTCGCCGTCGCGATTTTTTCGTATTGAGCGATTGTAAACGGCGGGAAAAAAAATCCGTTTTTTTGCGACGGCGACAAAAAGTCGTGGAAAATATAAGAAAAAGTCGCGACGGCAACGGAAAAGTCGTGGGAACATACGAAAAAGTCGCGACGGCAACGAAAAAGTCGCAAAAATACCGATCATTAGGAAAAAAACGCATTCGGATGCCTTCGGACCGTTCGTGGATTAGTAAATCTCCCCCTTAGGGACACATTTACTAATCCACGAACGTCTGAAAGCGTCCGAATGCGTTTTTTTCGTAATGATCTGTATGTTTTGCAATTTTTTCGTCACCGTCGCGATTGTCTTGTATTTTGCGCAACTTTTTCGTCGCTGTTACGACTTTATCGTATATTTTCCGCAACTTTTTCGACGCCGTCGCGAAAAATTCAGATTGGTTTTTCTGCCGTTTACTATAGCGCAATACGAAAAAATTGCAACTAAATAATCACGCAAAATACAATAAAGTCGCGATGGCACCGAAAAAGTCGCGACAAATACGAAACAATCGCGACGGCGACAAAAAAAAACCTGCGAAATTTTCGTTTCCAATACATTTTTTTTCCCATTCGGGATTCGGATTCAAGGATTAGTAAATGTGCCCCTTAGAAGCAAACATTAAAGCAGCAGAATAAATCATCAGCTTCTGTGATTACAATAACCTGTTGTGATACATACAGACATGTGAAATGAATGATACAGACTCGTAAGGATATCTCACAACCTGCTACACTGCTCATTGATATCCATCACATTCTTCAGTTGAAGGGCCGCTTCTGAAGTAAAATAAAACTACTTATTGTGCACTTGGTCCCACGTTTGAGTGACTGTTCAACTTTTCTTCTTTTTTTCATGGTACTATAGATGCCTAAAATTGATCAGGCTGGTCTTTAATAATTTCCAGCCCATGGGTATGGACATGTGACCTCAATCTTTTACTCATAGATTATAAGATCTGCAGGTAAAAATAACACATTCCAGATGTATTATACATTTTCAGCTCTATTTAACTGTAACTAATATTAGAGTCATTATTACAGTATGTACGGTTTGTACTGTTGCTCTGTCTTGGAATGCTGCATACCACTGTTAGGCTGAAGCAATAAATACATACAGTATATACAATATGCATGTCACTGACTGTACAGTGCAGGCATTTTTTGTATCTTACAGCACAAAAATAAAAGACTGTACAATCTGTACAAAATGCAAAAAACTAAATTCTAGTTATTTTCTTTTTTTACCCATAATGTACCATTCTTTTCCAGAATTCCAGGATAATTATGGGGCCCGCATTGGTTACATTATACAGTTGCATTCTTGCTTTGCTAGCATTAAAGTGGGTGCAAACTGATGATCATGGAGCTTAGTGTGTGATATATTAAGTGCAAGTCAGTAGTAAGTGGAACCCAAAAGGGAGCCCTGGAATACCAAGGCTTCCTTGCATCCATGAGTAATGCAAAAGTGGCTGCAATTGATCACTTTTTTGCACATTGTAAACTGTGTGGTGGTGTGTAACTTGCTGCTGGCCTCTGCACTCCTTTTAGAATGGAGACTGCATTCCATTTGGGATCACCCCTCCCTTGCATGTCATTTATAGGCACAAGGTAGGGAGGGCCAGGAGGTGCAGCCCATATCGGGGCCATGCCCTATGCTCTTGCACCTAGGCCCCCTGCCTTAGAAAATGAGGCTTACAGAATGTCTATTACGTACAATTTGTTTTTTTGGGGTGAGTTTTTTTCTTTGCACCATTGTGCTATTTACTACTTTTATACTATTTATACTGAACTCTACTCTGATTAAAAAAAAGGCACATTTACCTTGGCTAGCCAGTGAATTAAACTGTGGGGAATCTTTAATGCAGTAAGGCCGGAGCTTGGCTAGGAATGTTTAACATGATCAATTGCACTGGATTCTAACCAAGTGGCTGCTGTTCACTTATTTCTTGTATGAGATTTAAAAACATTTGCCAGCCTTTGCTTGATTATCTGAACAAACATTAATATCTTTGCTATTTGCTATCATATATTATGTTTCAAGCATGCAAAATTAGCTTCTTGTTATTAAATAACTACTTTTCCCTCAAATATAAATTAAAAACTTAGTGTAGTTCACATTCCCTGGCACAGGAAGATAATTAAGCTGCGTGGATCTATGATTTGTAATGACTTTACAATTGTGTGGGACCAATGACCATGGTGTTCCATACAAATGATCATAGAACTCAGGAAGGTCTTTGAAGTAGGAGACTATAAATAAGTGTCATTTTTAAGCATTTTCTTGAGATTAACCGTGTCTGTTCACCGTTTGCACTTTTACAATACTGTATATCATCCGGTTTCAAAACATATTTAGCTTGCTTGCTTTTATGTTTTATATACTTGTAGGAATCTTTCCAAATAACATTCAAAACAAATATGCTTATAGATCTTTTATTCTCAATGATTAAGTCGTGGAGTCAATTCGAGACATCGGAGTCAAATTCGTTAACTCAAATATTCAAGGTGAGTTTATTCAATTTAGAAAAACAAACTAAAAAACTGATAAATAAGCCCAATGGTGTATAAATTCTCCTGTTTACTACTTCCAAATGTGCAGTAATTAAAAAAGTAAAAAAAGAACCAAGGGGAATGTATCCTAATTATATACAGTCAGGGACAAATGCAAGGCACATTTCAGGCCTGTTTTTGACACAAAGGGGCACATTTACTAATCCACGAACGGACCAAAAGTGCCCGAACGCGTTTTTTCGTAGATTGTAAGCTCTACGGGGCAGGGACCTCCTTCATCTTGTGTTTCTGACTCTTATTGCAACTGCACCTTGTATTTATTGTATTTATTGTTGTACTTTGTATTTATCCATTATCTTTTGTATTTATCCATTATCTTTAACCCCCTGTCTGTATTAATGAATTCTACTGTACAGCGCTGCGTACATAAGTAGCGCTTTTTAAATAAAGATATACATACATACATACATGATCGGTATTTTTGCGACTCTTTCGCTGCCGTCGCGACTTTTTCGTATGTCCCGCTATTTTTTCGTCGCCGTTACGACTTTATCGTATATTTTCCACAACTTTTTCGTCGCCGTTGAGAAAAAATTGGATTGGTTTTTCCGCCGTTACAATTGCTCAATACGAAAAAATCGCAACGGCAACAGAAAAGTTGCGCAAAATACGATAAAGAAGTGACGGCGATGAAAAAATCGTGCAAAATACGAAAAAAACGCGACGGCAATGAAAAAGTCGCAAAATTTTCGTTTCCAATCCGTTTTTTTTCCCGTTCGGATTCGTGGATTAGTAAATGTGCCCCAAAAAGTTTTGAATTTTCACCCTTCAACCCAAAGGCTGCTTCCAATGAATGCTAATTAAATGGCAATCACTGCACTGATGAATGTTAGGCAATTGTGGCCTTAAACATCACACTAAGGTGATTATGTTATTAAAGGTGTAAAGTTTGCTACAGTGTAAAGGTCAAATTTACTATAGCAACCATCCAGTGGGGAGAATTTACTGGTCATTTATAAAAAAAAAAAAGCAAATCTTATTGGTTGCTATGGGATAGTGCAACGGAGCATGCTTCATATAGCAACCAATCAGCCTCTGATTTCTTGCTTTGGGTTATGCGTGTTTGCAGACTTTGGTTTGAGTTTGCATTTATGAGTTTATGCGTGTTTGTCTACTTTTTATATAGTTAAAAAAATAGAAGAAGAGCAAAAAATTGTCAAAGGTGAAGGGAGAGTTACCTTAAAAGGGGAAAAATATACTTGAATAGGATGAAAAAAGTTTTTTTTAATACTTTACCCATACGGCAATAAGTAATTTTCAGCCAAAAGAATGTGAAGATACATTTAATCAGATAAGATGTAAGGTATATCTTTGGAAAATAACATCTTTGTAAATGACGATGATGTATTTTATTAACATGCTGAAATGTTGGCTCGGTTATGAAATTTTCTTTTTTCTCAAATGAAAAAATTGATGCAAGTTTCATCTGGCTCTGTGTTTGCCTTTCCTCTGGATCAACTGGAGGTTACTGGGAATTGGTTCAACTTGATAGAATGATGTCTCTTTTTATATCATTTTCATTTTGTTACATAGTAAAAGGGCTAGATAAGGAAATACACAACATATTCCCTTTTGCAAACAAGAGTTCAAGACTATTATTGACCTGCAAATTAGTGGTTTATGCTCCAGATTGGAACAAAGTTGAGTGACACTGAAAAACATTTTTCAATCTCATTTAATTACTAAGTATAACAATACTCAAAAGATACACAAACAGATTTCCAATGTTTCAATTAATGGTGGTTTATGTGAAGGAAATATATATTTCTATTACAACCCAGCAAGCTCCAAATTACGGAAAGCCCATCTCCCATAGACTCAATTTTAACCAAATAATTCAGAATTTTTCTCTGTAGTAATAAAACAGTAACTTGTAATTGATC
This sequence comes from Xenopus tropicalis, assembly GCF_000004195.4. Lineage (NCBI taxonomy): Eukaryota > Metazoa > Chordata > Amphibia > Anura > Pipidae > Xenopus > Xenopus tropicalis. The sequence goes on along the minus strand of NC_030681.2, from coordinate 31,006,541 downwards.
CCAACTAAAATATAATTAACCCTTATTGGGGGCAGAACAATTCTTTTGGGTTTAATTCATGTTTTATTGCTTTCTTAGTAGACTTAAGGTAAAGAGATCCAAATTATGGGAAAACCCCTTATCCGGAATACCCTTGGTCCCAAGCATTCTGGATAATGGGTCCTATACCTGTACTTGTAATTTTGTAAAAATAAATGGTGTAGACAAAAAACTAGGATCTTGAGTTTAAAAGGGATAAAAAATCATTATAAAAGAGTTCAGAAGAAAATACAGTGCAATATAAAACTATTTATGGATCGGAAATGTGCAGGTATTTTACATGAAAAATAAGCCAAACTTATATGCAAAAAATAATTTCTATTAAACAAAGGCAAGAAGACAGCCATATGCATCTTATGCTTGCAACTCCCCCCTTCTCCCCTAGCTTGGTTTCTTGGTGCCCTCGACTGGCCAACCTCCTCACATTATCTCATGGAATGTTCCAATGAAATATGCCAATCTGTATTCCTTACGAGTACAGAATTGTTATTTAGTCATGTCTGTGATGTTAGTGAGGTAAGTGACTAAGTAGAGTGACTCTTTTTTTCTCCACTTTAAACAACTAGCTCAGGAAGGGTTAAATAAAAAAGGAACATTGTATTAGTATTATTTTTAGAACGGGGTCCTCAGTAATACAATAAAAGAGCATGACCATGAGCCCTTTTCAAGCACGTACAGTTATGAGACCTGTTATCCTGAATTCTCGGGACCTGGGGTTTTCCAGATAAAGGATCTTTCAGTACATTAAATATCCATGCCCTAAGTCTCCTAAAAATTATTCAAACATTAATTAAATCAAATAAGGTGTTTTGCCCCTAATAAGGATTAAATATATCTTAGTTGGGATCAAGTACAAGGTACTGTTTTATTATTACATAGGAAAAGGAAACAATTTTTAAAAATTATAATTATTTGATTGAAATGGAGTCTATGGGAGATGGCTTTCTCTTAATTCTGGATAACGGATCCCATACGCATAAGTTGTGTTCCTTCCCGGAATATAGAGATTTTGTTGCTATAGGATGGTAACATATTTTCTTAAGTTAAGGTATGGTAAAGTTAAGTTAAGGTTAAGGTAAAATCTGGACATAATAGCTATTTTTCTGATGCCGTTGAATAACAGATAAATGTAAATTGTGCTTTGATCCAAATAAGACAAATTCCCAATATTGCTATTTAACAATTATATTATTGCTTCAGATACAAATGTTTTTAATAAAATGATTTCACTTTTAATGCAACATTGGACAAAAAATACATTTATAAATGGACAGACATACCAAAAAATACATTTATAAATGGACAGACATACCAAAAAATACATTTATAAATGGACAGACATAGCAAAAAATACATTTATAAATGGACAGACATACCAAAAAATACATTTAGAAATAAATTACCAGGAACAGGAATGTAAATGTTCCTGAAATATACTTTATTTAAGGAGATTTATTAAAAACTGAGTTTAGAGCTTAATACATAAAAACTCACTCACTTTTTATTCTTTCCTATGGGATTTTTAAAAGTGTATTTATCAAATGGTGAGTTCTAGGTTTCACTTATTGATCAATACACTTCTAAAAATCCCATAGGAATTAATAGAAAGTGGGTGAGTTTTTATGTATTAAGCTCTAAACTCAGTTTTTAATAAATCTGCCCTTTAAAGAGCAAACAGTGTGACAAAATGGATATTGCTGGAAAAATGTATTAAATAAAAACTTTAAAACAAAACAAAAATAAAGAAACTTTTTTTTTTTACATATATTTTCCCTTTATTAATGGTGGCACTTGATATACCTAAACTTATAATATACAAGTGTAAAACACAGTATTCTGATTAATTATATATAATTATAATACAGGTATAGGACCCATTATCCAGAATACTTGGGACCAAGGGTATTCTGGATAAGGGATCTTTCTGTAATTTGGATCTCCATACCTTAAGCCTACTAAAAAATCAATAAAACGTTAATTAACCCCAATAGGATTGTTTTGCATCCAATAAGGATTATTTATATCTTAGTTGGAATCAATTACAAGGTACTGTTTTATTACTACAGAGAAAAAGGAAATCAGTTCTAAAATTCTGAATTATTTGATTAAAATGGAGTCTATGGGAGACGGGCTTTCCGTAGTTCGGAGCTTTCTGGATAACGGGTTTCCGGATAAGGGATCCCATACCTGTAATTATATTTAATATTTTTTACGCAATTATATCATACTTGGCTCAGGGTGAACCAAGAAAAAACTGAAAGTAGATTGAAAAGATTAAGAGTAAAGGAAATGACTAGAAGCCGAGTGAAGCCTAATGTAAGTATGTCTGCTCTGTATCAAGGATAAATTAATTGAATGTATTTTCGTAACGTCTCAATAACAAACTTTGTGTGTGTGCGAAAATAAATTTTGAAAGTAACAGATAGCTCTTCTGCATCTGACATAAATCAACTTGTATAGATATTAAGTGCATTTTTCTCTCAAAAATGCTGACAAATAATGAACACATCTTTCTGCAGCTGCAGTAAACCCTTAGACCTATTCATCCTCCAACTGCAAAGTTTCAACATTATGTCTGGCATTAAAATTAATTTCTTCAAAAATGAAACTTTGCATGACCCTTAGATATGCTATAAAAACAGAATTAATATCTAAGAAACATATATATATTGTGAAACAGATGTTCTTTTAGAATTCTAGATCATTCTAAAGTGCTGTTTGTTATGCCAAGTACTACTTTAAGATGTCTCTAATTAAAAAATATAAAAAGATGAATGAAACTTTCTAATTATAAAGGGAATATTTGCATAGTTATGTTTCCTATGTTGTTTATTTGAATAATGAATTTGAATTCAGGACAGGCTAGATCCAGTCACATTGACCATTAATGTTACATGTTTAATATGTTATTACTTTTGCAATTTTACCAGCGCTCGTTTACTACAATGGGAACAAATTTTCTCAAAAAATAAAAATGACCTACAGCCTATGACTGATGACCTGGAATATGATTTATACAATGTGTATTTGCCCAATGTTTGTTAAAAAAAGAACATTTAAGATAAGAAAGAAAAGAAATAATGTTTTTTGTTAATAAATATTTAATAATACTCCCATGCAAGATTATAAAAAAAAAATCTGCCACAAATTATTAAGATAGTAATAAAATAGTAATAGTATGGCATCCATTATCTAGTAGTGATGAGCGATTTTTTTTTCGCCAGGCATGGATTCGCAGCGAATTTCCGCATTTCTCCATTGGCGAATTGTTTCATGAAACTTCCGTGAAAATTCGCCACGTAAAAATTCATTGCACGGATTTCTTTTGTTGCGTGTCAAATTGGGCGCATTCGCGTAAAAATTTGGCGCGGTTGTGTCAAAAAAAGTGCGGGCGACAAAAAAATAGCCGCGGGCATAAAAAAAGACGTGGGCGACAAAAAAATTGCACGACAAATGCATTTCGGGAATTTTTCTTGCCGGTTCACAAATTTTATGGCGAAGCGAAGTGGGACAGATTCGCTCATAGAAAATGTAAAAACAAAACAATGACCTCTTGGAGTAAAATATTTCTTGTACTCATGTTGCACAAAGGTGTATATAGGTGTTTAGTTTAACATATGCTTAATTTTAATTCAAATAACCACACAGGGGCAGATTTACTAAAATGCTAATATTTGTAATTTTTTTCTATTTAAAAAAATCAAATAAACTCATTTCCACAAATGCCTGGCATTTAGGGGCCATAGAGAAATGGTCAGATTTTTTTTCTGATTTGGATTTTATAGCGCTAAAAGTCGCAGAAAAAAGTCTCAATTTTTTTTTAGATTTTACTTTGCTTCAAAACAGCTAAAAACCTGAATCCAACAATGCTGAGACCATATAGTAGTCATTTGCAGTAGTCATGTCCCTTCCCTGGAGGATCCTTCTTTTGCATTGAAACTTTAGAAGTTTCTGATTTTTGGGGACAGATTTACTAAAATCCATTTCTCATTTTTTATTTTAAAAATTCAACTAAACTAATTTCCACAAATGTCTGAAATGCACTTAAAAATCTGAACTAAAAACGTCAGTGTTGAAATTTTCACACAAAAATCCAAAACCTCAAAGTTTTGAGGAAAAGCAGCCATTGACTTCTACATGATTTTGGCAAGTTTTAGCTAGAGAATGTCAGTTTTGGATTTTTAGCTGTTTGGCGTCCGATTGCGTTTTTTTTCGTAATGATCGGTATTTTGCGATTTTTTCGGAAAATTATCGCGACTTTTTCGTTACCAATACAATTTTTGCGAAAAAACGCGAGTTTTTCATAGCCATCCCGAAAGATGCGATTTTTTTTAAGTTTTAACGCTACGAAAAAAGCGCACCTTTTCGCGCAAGTTTTAACGCTACGAAAAAATCGCAACTTTCGGAATGGCTACGAAAAACTCGCGTTTTTTTGCGCAAATCGTATTGGTAACGAAAAAGTCGCGATAATTTCCGAAAAGTCGTAAAGGCGCCGCAAAAAATCGCAAAAAATACAAAAAAGTCGCAAAATGTTCGTTTTCCAATCGGAATTCTTCCAATTCGGTCGGAATTCGTGTCTTAGTAAATCAGCCCCATAGTATATTTCAAAAAACTTTTTTAGCGCTAAAGATCCGAATCGGAAAAAGAAATCTGAAGGTTAGTAAATAGCCCGCTTACTCAACGCATAACTTTATTATATTGTTCTAATGTGTATGTAGTTATTTTAAAACATGTAATTGTACAGTAAGTACATGTAGTTAGTTCAAAATGAAAGTTATTACTAGTGATGAGCAAAATTTCTGTTTAAAAGAGTGGTGAAAAAAGTCAATGCAAATAAAACTGCCCATAGACTCCAATGTGTTTTGTTTGGAAAAAGTTGCCATGAAGAGACTTGCTGCAAAAAGGCCACGCACTGTGTTTCCCAAATTATTGTTGTTTTGGAAATTTTCCCTTGGTTTTCGCCAAACCGGACATATTCACTCATCAGTAGTGTTTACCTCTTATGGCATTTTACACAATTGGGTCAAAAGTTGCTGAAGTTGAAGCATAAATGAAACAATAATAGAGCAGTTCCACGTATGGTTAATTAACTCCATATGTAAGAAATCAAATACAGTATACAAGAATTATATACAAAATAAGAGATGTGCCCTAGTTCTTCATGCACCTTTACTCCCCCATCTAACACCTCACTCTTCCCATATCCTTCTGGACCTATCCCAGTATATAATGCATATAGAATGCTGTCCTGATATGTTGAAGGATCTGACCACTCTTTATTTCTTTTAGGTTGCAGCAGCACTTTTCACTTGTATTGCTAAAAAGTAAATATTTTCTATAGACTCCAAAGCAACAACAAGAGCTATTATTAATTTTATACATACAGCTGAATTATTAAATGGAGTATACATATATTTTTTTAATAAAGCATCTGCCATAAATAGGAGACTCCATTAAGGAAAGAATGAAAATCAGCGTGTAGTTCATGATCATAATTGAGCCTGCTCTGCTCTTCACAATTGAATAATGGCAGAATATGCATCAAGGACTCTGCCACTTCAATAAATGGAGGGCTTAAAAAATCAATGGAGATTTATAGTAGCACGTACTGTATACTGGCAGTGCCAAAAGGAAAAGTAAAAGAGTAAAAAAAATAATAATAGTGTCTTTATATAAGATTTATATAACCATCCTCACATTGCTAATATTTAATAGAAAATGATAATATGTTTATAAATGTCCTAAGGCTCCACCTATGTTTGTTAATTTATGAATAGCATATCAGACATTAGAAGACAACATTTGGCCAGGACGTATTTAGCCCAATTCTGACTATACTTTTGTGGCAAGAATTAACTACAGTGTCATAGGCCTGATTTTAAGGTCACTGCAAGTGACCCATGGCATATCCGATATGCCATTTCTTGTTGCTGAGTATAATCATTGTGTTAAAGAATAATACAATCGATACTAAAAATGTTTGGGTAAATTGAATGTGCTTTTTTGAAAAAATATAAGGTCAAAAATTAGGATTTAAAGACTAAGGGGCACATTTACTAATCCACAAATGGACCGAATGCGTTTTTTTCATAATGGTCGGTATTTTCGTAAATTGTTGCGACTTTTTCATAGCCGTTACAACTTTTTTGTAAATTGTCGCGACTTTTTCATAGCCATTACGATTTGCGCGAATTGTCACAACTTTTTTGTAGCCGTTGCGCTGAGTACGAAAGTTTTGGATTAATTCAAGCTTCAGTATCGTGACTTTCCTTTGGCCAGGTGCAGAGTGCCATTGAGTCCTATGGGAGGCTTCCAAAATCATGCAAAGTCTGAAAGGTTTGCCCGCCGTTTACGAGCGCTCAATACGAAAAAGTTGCGACAATATACAAGCAAATCGTAACGGCTACGAAAAAGTCGCGACAATTTACAAATCGGAATGGCGGCGAAAAAATCGAAAAAAACCCAAAAAAGTCGCAAAATGTTCATTTCCAATCCAAATTTTTCCCATTCGGATTCATGGATTAGTAAATGTGCCCCTAAGAATAAGTATATTCAAAAATACAAGACCCTAAAAGACAAGGAAGGCAAGACCCTACTTAGGTGAGGGGTATTGATAAGGATGACAACTGGGGTGGAGAGCAGCTGACAACGAATCAGATGTCACAAAAAGAACTAGAGTGGGGCTTTCAGGGTTTCCTATCAAAGCAATATAAGGTTAGAGTTGTGGTGTCACTACATGATCAAGTTTTGACTGCCTAGATGATCCATTAATGGTAGCTTTAAGCTGATATACTCTCTTTAAAATGATGACAAATGTGACCTTAACCTTTTTTCAAATGTATAATGGGGAGGCATATTTACCAAAACGTGGATTTTTCTAATTTGTTTTTAAATTCGAATAATCTTATATCCATGAATGTCTGACAATTATCAAAAAATCTGAGCATGTGCAGGAAAGTGACAGAAAAGATGTAAATTTTTGACTTGTTGCACGATAATTGCAACTTTTTCGAATTGTCACACAAAAACCAAAGTAAGGTCTTCCATGGAAGGGACGGGATATCTGCCATTCACTTCAACATAATCTTGACAAGTTTTAGATGGCGTATTGTTGAATTCAGAACAGTCGCATAGTAAATCTCACAACTTTTTTTTGCCAACTTTTAGTGATAAAAATTCCAAATCAGAAAAAGAAAAAACTTACCATAAGTATAATTTCATCTACTGGCTAAAGAAACACACAGTGCTCCTAATAATGATCTATACCGTTGTTTATGTTCAGAGTATTCTCCTGTGGTCGCTGTTGAGCATTAGCTAGAGGATTTTTCTAGCCTAAAATTGCTAGATACAAAATTGGATTAAATCAATACAAATTGCTTTTTTGAGAACTTTTAAGATCTTTGTATCTGATACATGAGTTTACCAGTTACAGTATACATTTGCACTTTACTGGTTTTGGGGAAATGTCAGAAACAGAGAAAAAGTTTAAACCGCAAGTACAAAAACCCCTAAATTACAGGGTATCGTCTAACTTGGTGTGATTTAGGATGCCAGATCATTCATTTAAACTGGGCAGCTACTTACAAAATAGATCATTCAGGTATATGTTTAGGTCATTGCTACATTACGAGATTCATTTGGTCAGTTTGCTTTAAAATACAGTGGGTTATAAAGTGCACTGCTCTTTCTAGTGGTTTATAAAACATTTATAGGTACGGGACCCGTTATCCAGAATGCTCGGGACCTGGGCTTTTCCTGATAAGGGGTCTTTCCGTAATTCGGATCTCCTAAATTAAGTCTAAACATTTTTTTTATTTATTTAATTATATCTTAGTTGGGATCAAGTACAAGGTACTGTTTTATTATTACAGAGAAAAGGGAATCATTTAACCATTAAATAAACCCAATAGGGCTGTTCTGCCCCCAATAAGGGGTAATTATATATTTGTTGGGATCAAGTACAGGTACTGTTTTATTATTACAGAGAAAAGGGAATCATTTAACCATTAAATAAACCCAATAGGGCTGTTCTGCCCCAATAAGGGGTAATTATATCTTAGTTGGGATCAAGTACAGGTACTGTTTTATTATTACAGAGAAAAGGGAATCATTTAACCATTAAATAAACCCAATAGGGCTGTTCTGCCCCCAATAAGGGGTAATTATATCTTAGTTGGGATCAAGTACAGGTACTGTTTTATTATTACAGAGAAAAGGGAATCATTTAACCATGAAATAAACCCAATAGGGCTGTTCTGCCCCCAATAAGGGGTAATTATATCTTAGTTGGGATCAAGTACAGGTACTGTTTTATTATTACAGAGAAAAAGGAAACCATTTTTAAAAATGTGAATTATTTGATTAAAATTGAGTCTATGGGAGACGGCCTTTCATTTCATAATTTGGAACTTTCTGGATAATGGGTGTCTCATAGGTACTACTGAAATGTTACTGCCTTTACTTAGACCCTATACGGAGGTGCAAGAGTACTAAGGAGCGCAAATATATATGTCTCAAGTCTTATTTCCCTTAAACATTTCATGTCTGTGCATCATAACATTATGCAGTGGAAAAATCACAAACAAATTCCCTCCATAGGGGTTATTTTTCACAATATTTTTCTCTGAGATTCAAGTTTTTTTTGCGCTAAAAGTCTTGAATTTGATTAATGGTTTAAGAAACGCGTTTTTGATATTTCTGAAAACATGAAACATGGGAATGTAAAACTTGCATCCAAAAGATTTCAAAGCCATGTAGAAGTCAGTGGGAACTGTCCTAAATAGAATTGAAACCATTTTATCAACTTTTTCACATTTGTTTTGACCTTGTTGATCCATTAAAATGAAAGGTTTGAAGGTTTTATGTGATCGCATTTTTTTTATTCAGATTTTTTAATAAATAAAGTAATATTCACAGTTTTTTTAAATTTCAAGGTTATTCAGTAGCAACCACCCCTCCACAAAAATAAACAAATGTGAATTTTAATAAGTAGCCTCCATTACTTGATTTTTTTATACATAGAAAAAAGTATTTTCATTTAAAAGTTAAAGGAGAAGGAAAGGTTAAAACTATAAAATCCTTCATTCCCGGGGCCAGAGTCTGTGCAGTTCTCTCCCCTCTCCTGCTCCCCCTCCCATAAGAATGCATAAGAACTCACTCCCCCTTCCTTTAGGAATGTGTGATCTGAGCTTCCAAAGTCTATAACTGCAGCAGGAAGCTACTAAGACCAAGCTAAAATGGCAGTTGCTATCGGTGGGAGCTTCTAGGGCTCTTTACTCAGGTATGGTAAAGCTTTCTGCAGAATAAATATATTGTTCTAGGTGGCACTAATGTGGCGAATCTATTTGCAGTAAAATGCTAAAATGACTTCCCTTCTCCTTTAAAGCCTAATGCATTAAAATATTACAAAGAAAGAAAAGACTTTTCTTTGACCGCCTTTAAGGGTATGCCACACATTGCAAAATACAATTCTTTCTTCATTTTGCTTACAAGAAGATGTATTCTGATTAGTGTGTACTTTAATGGATCATGTACGAAGAGTCCACCTTTCACTTCAGGGCCATTAATTTCTCTCCAGTATTATGGAAAAAGCAGGTACGGTCTCTCAGTGCTGATTGAAAAGTGATGGATTGTTTTCATGTAAAAAAAAACACATTGTTTTCTTTAGCACAGCAGGATATTATGTTTGCAAGATTCAGCAGTGAAATATTATGCATATCTACAGCTGGCTTTCCGCCAAATTTTCTCGAATCTTAAATCTACATTCCATGTATATTCAAGGTGAACTGGCTTTGACACAACACACAAAATAAACTTAATAGATAGTTCCCTGAACAGTGTGCTGAATGTTGAAAGATAGAAAGGTGCACAAAAATGTTTTACCGTTACCTCATAAAATTAAATATTTTGTCATCCGTCACTGATAACACGGAGCGCAATTTTCCTTACATGAAGATCTTATCAAAAGTTACACTTGATGTATTTTTATTAAAGAGATGCGGATCAAAGTAGAAAAGTTTTTCTTTGAGCACAGAAATAATATTCTAATTAAACTGAAAGAGATAAGGAAGGTACAAATGTGATTCACTTAAATTCCATTTATAGCCATTTATTACTGATTGAACAGCGGCAGAATTGAAGAATGGGAAGGAGCCAATGGGAACATGAAAATAAAAATACTCAAGTGGGTACAATGTTACTGGCACTTTAATAATTAAGATTAAATTTCACGATAATTGTCACAAAACAAAAACTGTAGTACCGTGTTAGACGATAATTGTCCAAATCCTTTCAATTGTGACAGTTGATAGTGCTCAGTGCTGCTGCTGAGAAGCACTGCTCACTAACCTACCTTCTAAAACAGAACTGTTCTAATGTTTTTGAGAATGTTTTGATACACTAATAATTATTGGGGGATGTTCACCTTTTAAAATTATTTATATTCCCTTGTGGGACTTCAAGCATTCAAAGCAGCAATTTTAGGTGCACTAGGTATGCTGGGACCTTTATCCAAGGTCACACAAAGTTGCATAGGGAATTAAACCATGGTCTTTAGCATGAGATGCCACATAAAAAGCTGATCACTTAACCTCAGTGCCACAGTCAAATGTAAAAAGACCTGGAGAGCAACACAAGCATCATAAAAGTTCATGGAAGAGCCAAATAAGGGCTAAGATTGGCTATTAGGCAGCCTCTATGCACACTATCAGCTTACAGGGGGCTTTATTTGGTAGGAAATCTTGTTTTATTCAACCAAAACTTATAATTAAAAATAACTCCCTGGTTTGGGGGCACTGAGAGCAACATCCAAGTGGTTGTGGAGCAACATGTTGCCCCTGAGCCACTGGTTGGGGATCACTGTTCTAGGTCAACTCCTTCTCCTATCAGTATGAAAGGACTTTGGAAAGTAATTGCTTTTTCCTATATAATGCTTTAAGAAATGTGGTTTGTTTAAATACAGTTAGTAGTCAAAGTATGAGCACCTCTGGGGGTGAGGGTTGCTAAACCCTCTTCCACTGTGCAGATGCAGAGGTCAACAATCCGAAGTGAGAATCACATGTGACATCAAGTACTATTGTCTATGGCCATTTGTTCCCCACTTATTTCCATGCCATTATTCATACTAAAAGCCACAGTGTAAGAACATACTTAGATTAAAATATATGTCATTTTTCTGTCAGTGCATCTAGGAAAGCAGTTCAATGCAAACTTGGCAGCAATCCATAGTTCAGCCCACAAAATGCCAAACAACAGGACTACCAAATCAAGCTTATAAAATGACCATAATGGATGAGATCCCATAACAGTGGTGAATAATAACCAGGTTGGCTGTTTATTGTCTACTCAAAAAAATAAATCTAATCTAAAATTACCCTGTTTTTAGATAATGGTTATGCCCTTAATAAGGCTCTAGTAAATATAGAACTGAGTTATTTACTCCCAAAAGAATCAGCAAGAGGTCACCTATTTATGAGTGAGAAAAGAATTTGTAGTTAGATCAGTGTATGAATATGAAAAGGAAAGGAAGGAATCCCACTGAACCTGTTCAGGTGAGTGAGGCTCTATTGTGATACAGAATTGTGGTCACTTGAACTATAAGCAAGCATTGGCATTTTTAACAGGGGGCAAGGATTTAAATAGTTTCACTATAGACAAACCATGTTTTGTTTTCAAAGGGACATATGAAGGGATATGAAAAATAGTATAATACCATCTGGTTAAAAAAAGTGACAGGATAGGGGGGTGACTTTTTTTTTTAGATGTCATCAAGGATTGTACAGTACAAATGTGGCAAGTGTGTCAGTTTTATATATCTGTAGCACAAGGGAACTATCTAATACACATTTTGAATACGATATAGCTCGCTTTTTGAACATGCATATAGTTTTTGACAAGGGTAATAGGAAACACAGCACAATGCAGCCCACATCCTCACATGCACACTACTGCTCAGGTGTGTAGTAAATTCCAAGGGTTTCTCTGATAATAGGCTTTAAACAGGAATTTGCTGCAACTTAAACTTTACTGGTCATGCAACATTCGAGCCATACAGCCCAAGTGTGAAGACTCTTAATTCTAAACATCATTATTATTGTGCTTGACCAACTATCCATATTGTCAATATAGCAGTCCAAAATTGACCAAAAAAAAAGATCTCATGGTCAGAAAAAGAGAAATGTGAGACACCACCATAGGTACTTTATAGATATACTTATAGATATTATAATAATCTTAAACATGGCCAAGTATGAAGAACTAAATGAAAGAAAAAAATGTTTTTTAGCTGGACAATTTTGTGCAGTACCAGGCTCCACTCATTAGCTGACCATAAGGGCATTTTTGGACAAACTGTATTGGCCCATTTTTTCAGGTGCATGAGATTTTGTTGATGGGGAGTCTTTAGTGATGTTATTAGTGAAATATAGCCTGAGGAACCCTTGTAATATGGGGAAATGCATAGCAGTTTAATATGTTTTAATCATTTTATCTCAATTTTCCTTTATTTCTACATACAATGTGCAAAAGACATAGGATTTTGTAATCCAAGGTACAGTGTACCCGCTAGTATAATGCACAATGATCTAGAGAGGGGAGATGGAGAAAGAGGTGGCACAGAAAACCCTTTGTCTTTTGTGTACACTACAAATATCACTGTACAGGTGGGAACAGATGGAAATCGAGTACTGGCACTGCCATCATACAAATACTTTCTGCTGATAACTAAAGGGATTCAGGGTATTTAGACTTCTGGTAAGTTTCATAGGAAGTCGTGGTTAAGTAAGTAGACTGAAACAGAAAAATGGATAAAGCCACGCGATAAGCAGTAAAATATGCCTGGTGCTGGGAACACAGGAGGAAGCAGACTATGATTCCTCTTTCATTGTAACGAAATCCCCCAACCCCAGCTGCTCTCCTACCTGTGTGCAGGGAGCGGGGGACGTGGCGTGGGGGTGGTCGAGCAGTGAGGATCCACTTGGGGATCCGTTTATCATAAGCATATGTTTAAGACCATTTTCACTCATAACACCAAATATTTAGGAATTAAATAAAAACAATGACATTCTGCCTTTAGATCTGATTTAGTTTCCCTTATTGTTTTTTTTCTAAAATTACCACGAGTTCTATTCACTGTTTGCCTTTTATTTGCCACACTGTCCCAAGAGGCATTTTGCTTTTCATTAAAAACTGCCATAACCTTTTAAACCCAAAAATGATGGATTACTGTTTCACTCTTGCAGAATGAAGTGATGGTAGGAATCCCAGTACTTTCAGCTTTCTTGCTCATTCCAACTGCTTCCTGTTACACATGAACTTTAACACCGAATCTGTCTGCTTCATGTTTTAAATTTGCAGAGTATATATATATATATATATATATATATATAATGCGCGTCTGCACGAGAGCATGTTGGGCAAGCACACACTAAATGCAAAAGGGCATGAATTACTCATTAAAAAAAATGAACGACAACTCAGCATTTCTTGGACACAGCAAACAGCATGCAAGGGAAGGAAAGGAGATTTTTATAATTGGATTTCAAAGTAATTTAGCAAAGGAGATAAGGCCTAATGGGTGAATATTACAGGTTAGTAGTGGATCAGAACGCTGTTACACAAGACAGAAAAAGCAGGCTGAATAACAATATAAAATGAGACTGCCATCCAGAGGAACAAAACACGGAGTGAGTGCCAAGAGAGAGAGAGAGGAACTCTTGCCCTGCAGTAACAATAAAGTTTATGCCAGGTATTAAAGCGGGCACAAACAATAATTGTTTGCTTTCAGGAACACAAAACGTGCTTTTGTCTCTAGGTAATTTTGAACGCTTTTAACCTAATAATGTTTTAGCTGAGACAGCAGATTACAGTTTAATCTAATTAATATAAAAAAAAAATCCAAAGTGCAATAATATATAACTTGCATTCTCCCTTAATTCAGAGTATTGTTTACAAGCAATCTGCTATTTTAAGTTGGAAAAAAAAAAAAAAATATATATATATATATATATATATTTATTCCATGATAAAAAAAATCTAAGAAATGAAATTATTAGCTACTGCTTGTAATATCCCATACATATTACAATATCAATTTGATTCAGCTTTCTCTGAATAAAAGATGGATATTTCTGCTTAGTCCTATTCTTTACAGTAAAGGACAGTGCAATTTTTACAGACACTTGCAAGTGCTTGGCTACCCCCTGCTGGGCACTGGGGTCACTCACTGAGCAGTAAAGCATAAGCCATTTTCAGCTACTTTGTTTAAACTCTAATTATTAGTTACCATACAGATCAGGGGGCTTTAAAAATAGCAGACCACTTATTTTTTTTCCATTTTTTGCAGTAGCCAAGTGGAAATGTATTTGTTTATATAAAAAATTACATCGCTATATACATAAAAGGATAATGATAAAAAATTATAATGGTATTAATTAAGCACAAAATCAATCAGTAATAAAAAAAAAGGAGAAGAAGATAAGTGCTGGATCCTTTTTTAATGATAAGCTGTGTAATTAATCTCCCAAAATGTCAGTTCATAGATATAAATCCTATGGTGTAAAAGATAAAAAAAAAGATCTTTGATAGTATAATACTCTGAAACTGATGGGGGCATTTACTAATGTTCAATCTTTTTTAATGTTTTGTATTTTTTTTGTGCACAAATATGATGTTGTCAAAAAAAAAACCTGCGATTTTTTCGTCATTTATAATGCGGCAAAAACGTGACAAATCTGAAAGGAAAAATGCGCCATCTAAAAGCTCTGAAGACCGTATAGAAGTCAATGGTAGGTGTACTTTGATTCCTGGTTTTAGAGGGGTTTTTTGGCCTTTGTGCGATAATACAGTTTTTGCGATGGTTTTTATTTTGGATCTCTTAATAAATTACTAGATTTTTAAGGATTTTGTGGAAATTTCTGAAAATGAATCAGGTGATCCAGAACAACTCACTTCCAAAAGTTGCAGAAAGGTTGCCCCCTCATTTCAAGCTGCACCCAACATGGTTGCAACTCAATAATGCAAAAGGAACCAACAAAACTTGTGTTGGACATGGAGCCAAACCAATTTTGGCATCACATTATGGAATTAATCAGAAGATTCAAAACAATTCACTTCCAAAACTTGCATGTTTCCCTTATCTCAAGCTGCACCCAACATGATGTTGAGCCTCCATCTCTGCAAAAAGAACCAACAAACCTCTACTCTTAAGCTAGTATTTTGGTAACCTCTCCCAAATGTATTATTGTTGAAGTTAAAGTTAAGTTACTGAATAGTGCTGAGCTTAATGTACTGCTAGCTACTTATTAATGCAATCAAACCTTGGCTTATACTTTACTAGCAACACTTATGACTGCATGTCAAGACATTATGGGGCTCATTCATTAAAGCACGATTGACCACGAATGAGAAAAAGTCATATTTTTTCTAATTGTTAGAACTTTTCATATTGACCACGATAATATCGTTAAAATAGTACTACTTTATCGTGGTTTTCGTTAAATTCCACGAAAAAGTTGTATTTTTCGCAAAGACTACAACCATTTTGGAATTCATTCAAGCTTTGCTATTGTGTCTTTTGCCCATGTTGGAGCTGTAGAGTGCCATTGTGTCCTACGGAAGGCTTCCAAAATCATGCATTGAAGTTTCAAAGCCAGAAAGGTTTTCTCGCCGTTTACGATCATTCGGATACTAACACTTTGTGACTTTCGGATCACAACCACGATATTTTCGACCAAGAAAATAATTTTTTGCGCAATTTTCGCACATCAGAAATTATCGTGGTTACTACGAATTTTTTTCCAATCATGCTTTTAATTGACAAAAATTTGTGCTTTAATGAATGGGCCCCTAAGTAAGACTAAGGGGTAGATTTATTAATGTATCAGTATTTTTTGCAGAGCAGTTGCATTACATTCATTTTATGTGTTAGTTAATACATTTGGGAGATTCAGAGGGATGTTAAAGCTCAGTGCTGCAACATCCCATGAATGTTCAAATGTTGAAGGCTGACATGCTGGTCTGCATGTGTCATATGTGTCACTTTCCTGACTGTCAAGCAAGATTTCCTGACAGCCAAGACTGTGTATCTGTGCTAAACTTTTTGTAAATGCATCCACAAATATACCTACAATATGTGTGATGTTGCACCAAGCAACCCCCATCAAAGTTTACAGCAGCTATCAGAAAAAAAGTCTGTCTCCAGTTATATATTCCCTCCATACAAACATTATCTGAGAGCATCAGCAACTAAATTGTGACACTTGAGGCAGTACAAAGAAGACCACTAGTGATGACCGAATCTGTCCTGTTTCGCTTTGCCAAAATATTAGCGAATCTTTAAAAAGATTTGCAAAACGGTGAAAATGTCGCACAGGCAAAAAAAATTGTTGCATGTCTTTTTTTGACGCGTGCAACAATTTTTTTGACACGGGCCACAATTTTTTGATGCATGGAGAATTTTTTCACCTGTTTCACTCAAAAAAATTCACCAATGGTGAAATGCAGAAATTCGCTGTGAATCCATGTCTGGTGAATTATTTTGCCCATCACTAATCACCACCCATCTCTTCATCATAGATCCCTATATTTTCAGCATTGTAATCAACAATTTTCAAAAAAGGATGTAGGTTTGCATATAACTTTACAGAAATCATCAAGTAAGAACTATATATACACATTAATGAGCAGAAATGCTTGAGTGTCTGTCAATCCAGTATCGAAATTATCCAAGGTGATGTGGAATAACTGTGAGACAAACTAAACATTTAGGGGATTATTTATCAAAATTTGTTTTTTTTTCATGATTTAAGGTATTTTTGAGCTAATAATCATGAACTTGATTTATGGCATAAAAAATTTAATTTTTTTCTATATTTATTATGAAAAAAACACAAACTTACACAAAAATGGTGGCATCTGAAAGCTTGCATGGTCATATAGAAGTCAATGGGGGTTGTCCTTGGTAAAATTTCAACTATTAAGTCAATTCAAGTTTTCAGAGTTTTTCAAATTTTTTAAACTTTGGGCCAGATTAAATTCAGTAAGAAAAGTTATCGTGTAAAAATTCATGGACGAGGTTCAATTCAAGGAGAAAAAAAAAACGTTTCTCCTAATTCAATTTCAGTTTTTTTCCCATAAACTTTAATAGAGTTTTCACTTGATAAACAACAAGATCATTTTCTTCTGAATTGAATTCCATCTCAAATTGAATCTCATCCATGAGGTTTCACGTGATTTCACTTTTTTTTCAATTAGATCAGATTTCAATTAAGTCTGGCCCTTTGTGATTCATCAAAAATAATATGAAGAAAATTTGAAGTTTTATTCAATTGAATTTTTGTTAATCAGAATTTTTGAATAAATAAGGTAACTTTTGTGTTATTTTTTAAGCATAGAAAAATACAAATATTTTGATAAATAGGCCTCCCTGGGTTTGATGAATCTGTAGAGGCTAACCCAATGTAAAATCATTGCTTTCCTGATGTTTCACATGGGCCAAAAATCTATAGGGAGCACAGGACTGGACCAACCTCATTATTATGTGAATGATAAAGGTACATTCAGCAATTGCAAAAAATTAAACAATTTACCTGAAACTAACTGATTCCTAATAGTTACAATAAGGGTGATATTTATGATCCTTTGTGGAGCAGGTTTTTGGTTGAAATAAATAGCTCCTCGTGTTTTAGTTTCTGCAAAAACTCACTCATCGAAACATACACCTTAAAGGGGTGGTTCACCTTCACATAAATGAAGCTATTTTAGCAGTTAGGTCATTTTAATAAAATATGTAATGTATCTCTTTCAGAAAATGCCTACAGTTTTAGAGAAAATTACCTCTGAAGATAGCGTTTATGTATAAGGCAGGAGTCAGTGGAGGCACCAGTGGAGGGGGGTCGCCGACCCCTTTTTGCACAAGCCTGTGTCAGTGCGTTGAAGCTCTGTGTAACACTGAGTACAGGCAGTATGAGCTTCTAAAGCTACTGCGGATGTCTGCTTCCTGTCTCTTTTTCATGCATCTCCTCTGATTGGCTGCTAAAGGTACAGGCAGGTCACTTATCCCTGCTGCTCCTGCTATGAATGTTCAGGGAGGGAGGGGGGAAGCTCCCATGTGACTCACACTGCAGACAGAAAGCTCCTCCTCCCTGAAAAGTTTCTCTGATTCCTTTGTGTGAACTGCAGCTTTTACAGTAAGTTTTAAGCAGGTTATTCAGACACACAGTCTTTGCACGGCACATATTATAATACTCAGGGGAACATACTCTATCATTTTTTGGGTAGCAGTTAGAAAAGGTGGACAACCCCTTTATTTATTTATTTATTTATTTTTTAAACAGGATCTGGAAAAAAAAATAAGCAACCAAAATGCAAATGACTTCATAAAGTTTTTCTGCCTTTGTTTTGCCCATTCATAATCCTCAAGTGATCTTAAATATGCCGCCCTGTGCCTGTATCCCTTTGAGTTTAAAGGATTACTTTACAGAATAATCATATTTCTGATCCAAAGCCAGTATCCGTTGTATATTTTTTCAATTTTTTAAATTAAACTGTAATTTCTTTCTTAATCTGGACACCTGGGAATAATATAAAATAACTGTAGAAGTATTTCCCAAAAATATGACGTGACAAAGTATATTTATCTGTACTGTAACAAAACAAACTAAATCCAATAAACGTAATATCTTTAACATTTTTACAATATTTAGGCAATTATAACTTGCCCTTTAGCTTCATCTTTATGTTCCACTTGCGTTTAAAAGTCACCGTTCAAACATATTGATTGCTTACTTTCAAATAATGTATTGTAGCGGATACGCTCACAATGTAAAACACTCCAATACTTCATGACAATGTTATATCATATAAGTGTATGTGTAACATAAATACTGCGTCTAAGTGATGGTTCTCATAAATGTGAGTAAAAGAGTTTAATTATTTTACTTACAGCATTCCATAAAAGTATTTTATGTGGGAATATAGATTACTGGTTTCTTGCCGAACACACATTTTGTGCATTCTGTTGATGTAGCAGAACTGCAAAATGTCCTTCAGTTTGTGTTTGAGCAGCAAACTCTTTATTCATCTTTTGGATGGTCTGACTTATGCTTTTTATTATAGGGAACTATAACATTAATTATAGGCATTACATTTATGAATTAATATAGCAATGTTTGGAGTGTATTTCAAATTCATTTCAATGGTGACGGGAAGTGATGATTGAAACTGCCTCTGTTTTACTTTGCTGAAACTGCAGCACTTGCAGTACAGGTATCGGACCCCTTATCCGGAAACCCGTTATCCAGAAAGCTCCAAATTACGGAAAGCCCGTCTCCCATAGACTCAATTTTAATCAAATAATTCAGAATTTTAAAACTGATTTCCTTTTTCTCTGTAGTAAGAAAACAGTACCTTGTAATTGATCCCAATTAAGATATAATTAATCCTTATTGGATGCAAAACAATCCTGTTGGGTTTAATTAATGTTTTATTGATTTTTTAGTAGACTTAAGGTATGAAGATCCAAATTACGGAAAGACCCCTTATCCGGAATACCCTTGGTCCCGAGCATTCTGGATAATAGGTCCTATACCTGTACTTACAAATCTTTCACATGATATGGCCCATATTTTCAGTTCTATATATATTGATACTGGGTGAGTGCAGAGGATCTCTTGTTTTTGTCTATATGTACTTTGTGGTCATAACCTCATTGCACCCTCACCTAATGGTTTAAAATGTAGTGGTTGAGCACAACTTTCCCTTTTTTGCCATGTTTTCAGTTCCCCTACAGATACAGTGACTGAAGCACTAGTCGTGCCTACTATATCCTCTCAAAAATAATATCCTTTTTTCACCTTTCGGAGCTGGGCCTCATTAAATTTATAATGTAAAATTGTAATGCTAGTGAAGTGTTATTAAAACTGGATTCCTATATTTTAATGAATCAGCAAAGAATAATTTAAATTCTATTGTACAGGTATAAAATTGCCTTACTATTTTAGTTAATGAGCCAGTGAAGAATTATTGAGAATTATTGTATTGAACATTTGTATTCCCATAGTCCCACTTTCGGTAAAAAATTGTTAAGGCCCATTTTGCTTTTAAGAAAATAAATTTTGACAGTTTTGCTTGTAGAACTATACCAAAATAGGTGTTTAAAAAAAGTCGAATTGCAAATCTGCAAATTGTAAGGGTTGCAATTAAGTGGAAGAGGCAGTCAGAATGGGGCCTATAGTGGAGCCAGCCCTTTGGCATGGGAACATCTGCTCTAGCTTGCATATATATCTATTTTTACTGTGCATGGAATTTCAGCTAATGTCTCCACATCAATGTTGTTTCTCTATATACAGTGGAGGAAATAATTATTTGACCCCTCACTGATTTTGTAAGTTTGTCCAATGACAAAGAAATGAAAAGTCTCAGAACAGTATCATTTCAATGGTAGGTTTATTTTAACAGTGGCAGATAGCACATCAAAAGGAAAATCGAAAAAATAACTTTAAATAAAAGATAGCAACTGATTTGCATTTCATTGAGTGAAATAAGTTTTTGAACCCTCTAACAAAAAAAGACTTAATACTTAGTGGAAAAACCCTTGTTTGCAAGCACAGAGGTCAAACGTTTCTTGTAATTGATGACCAAGTTTGCGCCCATTTTAGGAGGAATGTTGGTCCACTCCTCTTTGCAGATCATCTCTAAATCCCTAAGGTTTCGAGGCTGTCTCTGTGCAACTCTGAGCTTGAGCTCCCTCCATAGGTTTTCTATTGGATTAAGGTCCGGAGACTGACTAGGCCACTCCATGACCTTAATGTGCTTCTTCTTGAGCCACTCCTTTGTTGCCTTTGCTGTATGTTTTGGGTCATTGTCGTGCTGGAACACCCATCCACGACCCATTTTCAGTTTCCTGGCAGAGGGAAGGAGGTTGTCGTTCAGGATTTCACGATACATGGCTCCGTCCATTTTCCCGTTAATGCGAATAAGTTGTCCTGTGCCCTTAGCAGAAAAACACCCCCAAAGCAAAATGTTTCCACCCCCATGCTTGACGGTGGGGACGGTGTTTTGGGGGTCATAGGCAGCATTTTTCTTCCTCCAAACACAGCGAGTTGAGTTAATGCCAAAGAGCTCTATTTTGGTCTCATCAGACCACAGCACCTTCTCCCAGTCACTCACAGAATCATTCGGGTGTTCATTGGCAAACTTCAGACGGGCCTGCACATGTGCCTTCTTGAGCAGGGGGACCTTGCGAGCCCTGCAGGATTTTAATCCATTGCGGTGTAATGTGTTTCCAATGGTTTTCTTGGTGACTGTGGTCCCTGCTAATTTGAGGTCATTAACTAACTCCTCCCATGTAGTTCTAGGATGCTTTTTCACCTTTCTCAGAATCATTGACACCCCACGAGGTGAGATTTTGCGTGGAGCCCCAGAGCGAGGTCGATTGATGGTCATTTTGTGCTCCTTCCATTTTCGAACAATCGCACCAACAGTTGTCACCTTCTCTCCCAGCTTCTTGCTAATGGTTTTGTAGCCCATTCCAGCCTTGTGCAGGTCTACAATTTTGTCTCTGACATCCTTGGACAGCTCTTTGGTCTTTCCCATGTTGGAGAGTTTGGAGTCTGCTTGATTGATTGATTCTGTGGACAGGTGTCTTTTATACAGGTGACTAGTTAAGACAGGTGTCCTTAATGAGGTTGACTAATTGAGTAGAAGTGTCTAACCACTCTGTGGGAGCCAGAACTCTTAATGGTTGGTAGGGGTTCAAAAACTTATTTCACTCAATGAAATGCAAATCAGTTGCTATCTTTTATTTAAAGTTATTTTTTCGATTTTCCTTTTGATGTGCTATCTGCCACTGTTAAAATAAACCTACCATTGAAATGATACTGTTCTGAGACTTTTCATTTTTTTGTCATTGGACAAACTTACAAAATCAGTGAGGGGTCAAATAATTATTTCCTCCACTTGTACCTATTTCCTTTTCGGTGAAGAACCTGTGAAACCGGTTTAATGCAAAGAATCAAACTGTTAATCCTATATAATCCTATATATATAGTATGTGTGTGTTCAAGGTGAAGTCCGAACTCAGACCACTCTCCACTCCTTATTCAAATAGTGATTATCTCTTTATTTCCCCATCGTGCTGCAAATTCCAATGCTTCATCCTTGATAATGGTCCCCCAGTGGGACTGAAACATTGGAATTTGCAGCTCGATAGTGAAATAAAGAGATAATCACTATTTGAATAAGGAGTGGAGAGTGGTCTGAGTTCGGACTTCACCTTGAACACACACATACTATATACTTTTATATATATATATATACACAGGTATGGGATCCCTTATCCGGAAACCCAATATCCAGAAAGGTCCCAATTATGAAAAGCCTGTCTCCCATAGACTCCATTTTAATCAAATAATTCAGATTTTGAAAATTGATTTCCTTTTTCTCTGTTAAAATAAAACAGTGCTTTGTATTTGATCCCAACTAAGATATAATTAATCCTTACTGGATGTAAAATAATCCTATTGGGTTTCTGGATAATGGGTTTCCAGATAATGGATCCCATACCTGTATATATATATATACAAATATATATATATATATACAGGTATCGGACCCCTTATCCGGAAACCCGTTATCCAGAAAGCTCCGAATTACGGAAAGCCTGTCTCCCATAGACTCCATTTTAATCACATAATTCAGAATTTTAAAACTGATTTTCTTTTTCTCTGTAATAATAAAACAGTACCTTGTAATTGATCCCAACTAAGATATAAATAATCCTTATTGGATCCAAAACAATCCTATTGGGGTTGATTAATGTTTTATTGATTTTTTAGCAGACTTAAGGTATGGAGATCCAAATTACGGAAAGACCCCTTATCCGGAATACCCTTGGTCCCGAGCATTCTGGATAATGGGTCCTATACCTGTATATAGCCCTATATTCTATGCATCTTTTCTACACAAGAATACACTTTAATATGAATATCTTTTTGTTCTGCGCTAATACAGAAATTATTTAGAGCAAAACCATTGTGAATTGTATTTGCTTTGGTAACATTTATTATAGTTAATATTGGTGTATAATTGTGAAGTAATCCCCCAGTATAAGTTCTGTTTTGTAAACAACTATGGAATGCAGCATTCACGGCAATCCTGCTATTGTTAAGGAAGGAACTTTGAAAGCCATGCTGAATTCCTCTCTCTTTTTTGCCTTTCTCTGATGTTTCCTTACTTTCCTCTGCAGTAATTTTTCTTGTTATATCATGTGATTTACCACTGGTAGACAAAAATATCCGCTGCATCCTGATTTCACACTTTGACGCTGAACAGGTACGATTTGAGGCTTTTCCACTCTGGGAAATCCATGCATGAAGAAACATAGATTATGCCTTTATTTATATAATTCCCAGCTCTTTAATCTTTTGCCCTGGCATATAAAAGACAACTTGCTATTGTCATGATTCTTTTTTCCCCAATGACAGAAATATTCCCTATTCACTGGTTCATGGATTTGATGTTGAGCTATTTTGACACTTGCAAGGTAAAACAGGCTCTCAATCCCTTTACTTTGTGTAATTGGAATTTGGTGTAAAATATGGCGAAAGTAGGACACTTTGACCCATATGCTGACCTCAGTCCCTAAAGAAATGCTAAAACCTTCCAAATTGGTGGCCAGGGTATTACCAAGTACACAAAAAAATGTACTTGAACTTTTTTTTTTTAAGGTGAAGATAACATTCACATAACTCCCCACCCCCCAAAATCAAGTTAAAGTGCTTAAAAATCAATAAACTGTGGTCAATAACTGTGACACCATCATGGAGTATAATCATCTTTCTTTTTATTTAAATATTAATGCTCACTAAACATTGTACAGCATATTGATTTTGACACAGCTGATTACTATAAAAATGTACAAATGGGCTTGAAATGAATGAGGCTAAACAGAGGCTGGTTAAAGTGTATGCGCTTGTTTGCGTGTGTGTGTGTTTGTGAGCAAGCACCTGGCAGGGGAAAATCACCTAATGCCACTCAAAAAAGATTTTTATTTTGTGATTCATAAATACCAGATTTAAATATGTGAAACAGTTGCATACGAATAACTGTGTAATTTTCGGGTTCAAATTCTCTGTGGTAGTTTCAGTGACATAGGGTTATAATTATCACAATAAAGAGCCAATATTCTAAGTAGTTCCCCAAAAATTCTCCAAAAGCATATATGAGACAATAGCATTATGGACTTATCCCTAAAAGCTTTTTTGGTAAATTGACTTTTTCCCTTTTGATAGATACATCCCTGAATTCAAATAGTATTAATGGAGATAGAGTCCTGCGTGGAACCAATTTTTGAGACCCAGACCCGTGGCCCACAACCCGCGACCCAAAAAGACATAGCATATTTTACTCTGCTTGGACCTGCTACCCAACCTACAACTGGCTTATCCACAATCGATTCACAACCCGCTGACCACCTTTAAACAAGAAATGCTGTTGCTGAAAACCGGAGTGATGTCATCAAAAGTTGATGGGGATAAAAAAAATGTTTAAATTAGTAAAATATAGATAATATAAGATAAGGAATACAGACAAGACCCACAACCCGCATCTGTACCAGCATCTGAAAACCCTACCCACAACCCACAGTGGGTACCCGACCCACTGCAGGAGTCTACATGGAGAGCATAGGAGTATGTGCAATTTTATCAGTAAATAATGGGAATTACTAGCTTCAGATGCCAAGCCCAAAAATGTATATAAGTACATTTTTATTTACATAGCGTTACTTATATACACAGAAATGTACAGAAGAACAATAAATTAACAGAACAAACAGGGGTCTTTATAAATTACATAATACATTACAATTACATAATAAATTCAAAGTACAGTTAAATTAAAGATCAAGTGCTAAATGTTAAAAAGACAAGAGGACGGAGAACTTACAATCTAAGTGGGTGGGTAACTTACCAACACAAATTGAAGGAAAATAAGTGCCACAGTTTATGTGGTTGTCACTGCACTATAAGTAACAGAACCCACTACTGGGTAGTGGATGGTGCATCCAAGTCATTGCTCTGAGAGGAGCGGGGAAGGTGGCCAGGAATGTATGGACACAGGAGTATAGATGAACTGAGGTGAAGAATAATTAAGGCTTCTGAGGGTTATTAGAACAAGTTTACTAGTTATTCTTTGCTTTATGGGAAACCAAAACATGGATTTCAGCAGTGGAATGACCTGTTCTGTATTTGGTAAGAGGAGGAGGAGAATTCTAGCAGCAGAATGTAATACAGACAGAGATGGGAGTTAGGGAGGCCAGTTAGTAGCAGGTGACAGTAGTCTATGGGGAACAGGATGAGAGCATGCATGAACATCTTAGCTGTTGCTTTTAAAAGAATGGGATGAAATATCCCAACCGAGCTTCCACCTGTATACAAGTGTATATACAAGTGTATGTCGTTTTTGAGAAAATGCTTGCTTAAAGGGTGGCTATAGCTTCATTTTATTTACTTTCTTATAAATAAGACTGGGCAGTTTCTCCATTATGACTATCCTTATGCATTATAGTGTCAACAATCCTCAGTAATCACAATAATCCTCAGGGCTCATAACTAACTTGTTCAGTAACAGAAATATTTCTGTTTTACTGTAGCAAAACAGTATACAGGTGATTAGACAATGGGTATAGATTGGAGTGAGATTGGGGGAAATATGGATAAGCAGATACAGAGATGCTGAAGACCTGCTATCATAAAAAAGCAGGTTGTGTGTCTTTTTTTTTCATAGATTATAGGTATCATTTACTAAACAAGTGGAAAGGTACAATGTGCAATAAAAGGGGCACTCGGTTTTATGAAAATTGCATGATGGGGCAGCACCATGCTCTGAAAGGGGTGCTGGATGCATTCATCAGAGCTGCATAGAAAGCAGAAACAGAAGCGCCCTGTTAAAGGCATATATAGATACATATATTAAATCAATATTGTAAGTCCTGTATATATGTATATATATTTATCTATACATACACACACATGGGGGGCATTTATTAACATTAGGATTTTCATGGTTTTAGAGTTTTTTGAAACCATGACTAAAGTCATTTCCACGAATGTCAGTCATTTATCAAAAGATACTGTATGGAATACCTGTATGGAATTGCTATGTTCAGGAATATGAGATTTTCTACCTCCCTTATTTGTGAATTATTGTCTACATTCATAATTGATAAATATATTTTACTGGTAAAAGAAAAAAAAATAATTTTTACAATGTGCTTCCAAATTCTGGGGGAACGAGGAACCTTGGCAAACTAATATTATACAAGCCTATTATAATACCACACAGTAAAACACAGATTTTTGTAATCTCAGGGCTTGTAAGGAATTTCCAGAGTTACATAAGCACTTTGAATGTCTAACAACAGTTTTATCGCTGTGATGTTGCTTATTACGCACATACAGTATTTATATAGCTGCCACTTATAAAATCCACACTGAAACGGCTAGGTTTAACTCAGAAAATACCTCCTTTACCCTACATACTATTATAAAACCATTTGCTTGCTAGAATTTAATGGAACCTAAATTCAATTCCAACCTGTAGTCAGTTTGCTAGGCATAACATGTAAAGAATTGATTCTCTTATTTTCATCTGACAAGCTTGCTACAAAGAATGTGTTTTTAATTCTGCTCTTTTATTAAACGCCTTTACTTAACTGGCAGAAAAATGAAACTGTTTTCAAGGCCACGGTAAAGGGGATGCCAGACTGAATGACATCTGTCAGTGAATGATGAATGACCCACGATTCCCTGCCCTGTCACTCAGGTGAGGGCCATTAATCTTCATTGAGGCCCTGTCAGGTCAGGTAGCCATGACAGCAACATGTCTTCTAGTAACAACAGGACAAATACACAACAATAGGATATTCTCATTGTCAGACTACAACCAAATTACCATAATTTACTGTGGCTTTCCTCCCCCAGCATTATTTCATGCAAAAAAAACCTAGTAGGGGATAAATATGATTAGACAGATGGAGTGCACATCTAGTCTGCTAGCAAGCAAACCCCATGCAGTGCTTGATGAGGAGTGGAGCATCTCTACAAACCAATCAAATTCCTGGCAGTTCAATTACAGAGTAATAAAGGGACATTCATCATTCAATTAGGCACCTGTCAGTATTTCTCAAAAGGGAAAACTTCTAACCTGAGTCCCCAGGGAAAACACAGTAGAATGAAGAGGCAGGGAAATAAATGAAAAAAGGACAAAGTCACTTACTTGGCACCCCCATGAACGGAACTGAACAGGACAGAGACTACATTTACCATTTACAGCATATGCACCGTAAGCATTGTGATGGTATACTATTAAAAATCAAGTAGCATTTGTAAAGAGCACCTTCCAAGTTCTGCAGCTTTTGTCAATCCAAAAGTAAATTTGTCTGTCTGCTGTCTGTACTAGCTGTAATATGTAGCAATGTATACAGAAACATTCTGCAACTGCCCCGCAGAACCCTGCACTGCAGAGATAACAATCTTGGTTTAGTGCCTCGTGTTTTCATGATTGTGACAGAGCTAAGTGCTGCTTTGAAGTAATGGTATCTGGATGGGCCAGAAAAATAAAATTGTTGCAAAGCTGACTTCCAAGAAAAAGCTGAGATACAAAGACTAAAATACAAATGAAGAAGATTACAGGCATTTGTAAATGTGTGTTTAGGCTCAAGCTGAAAAGGTGAATTCTATGTACATTATGCAAAGGTGGGATGTTAAAGGGATTCTGTTATGGGAAAACATGTTTTTTTTTACAAAACGCATCACTTAATAGAGCTTCTCCGACGGAATCCTGCATTAAAATCTGTTTTTCAAAAGAGCAAACAGATTTTTTTTATATTTAATTTTGAAATTTGACATGAGGCTAGACATATTCTTACTTTCCCAGGTGCCCTCAGTCACGTGACTTGTGTGTGTTCTGATAAACTTCAGTCCAACTTTACTGCTGCGCTGCTAGTTACAGTGATGTCACCCCCCCAGGACCCCCAATAGTAAAAATACAAGTCTGGCTCATGGCTCTTTCAGTTACATAGAAGCTTATTTTGCAGTACAAATCACACATTTAAAATTTCAAGATCTATTAAGCACAAACAAAAAAAAATTGGTGTTTGTGTAGAATTGAGTGGGAGCTGAATTTAAAATTTTGATGAACAGTATGTAATAGCATTTGAGCTGTTCTTCAAATTTGAGTTTTAAGTACAAAAATTGGAATGAGTACTTGGAATGAGTACTTATAATAATAAGATATTATTGTGAGTGTGCACCTTTCCATAAAATGTGCAAATGTGAATGCAAGTGCAGCATGAAAAGTGCAATTTTGGACACAATTCCCCATTTTTTTATGCAGAATGCAATGTTGTTTTCCCACAATTCCAGCATAATTGTGGCCACAGAGGGGAGCTGGGCTTAAAGCAACTGCCGAGAATGTTTGTACTTGGGATTGCATTATTTTCACTGTTCGGCATCAAATGACATCTGTATTATAGTCTTTAGGACCAAGCCTGTTGTGTTATTTGACAAAACCCAGAGTGGAAACCTGGAATTAATGGCAACTTCTGTGTGTGGTAGCCTGTTTCAATACACATCTTAATGTGATTCTTTTGACGCAACTCTGCACACTGCATGAATTCATAGAAGAGGCAGAAGGGACACAATTGTACATGGCACAAATACAAGAAGGTGCGGGGAGCATGACTAGAAGCAAGTACCTTTAATGAACGGTGTCAATAGGTGCAATTGTGGTTGCATTAGTAGAGGAGGTCTTTGTGATCTTGGGTGGGTGAAGGGGGGCAGGAAGACCAAAATGTCTCAATACCTCCATATTACAAGAAACAATGTTTGTAAATATAACCAGATATCGTATTAATTAGGGATGCACAGAACCCAGGTATTCAGATTCGCCAAACCCCCAAATCCATCGTAAGGGATTCGGCGGAATACCGCCCCGAATCCTAATTAGCATACACTAATTAGAATTGGAAGGGTTGAATGAGAGGGTTAAACTTCCATGTTAACACAGTGACATTTAACCCTTCCAAATCCTAATTAACATATACTAATTAGATTTAGCCAGGACTGCGGATTCGGCCAGCTCCGAACCCAGCAAAAAAAAGGCCGAATACTGGCCGAATACTGAACCAAATCCTGGATTTGGTGCATCCCTAGTATTTATGCAAAATTAAATACATTTTATATCAGTAAAACTTGGGAATAAATTAGCACAAAATCTGATATCTTACTTTCATAGAAACAGCAAAGTTGAAAACAAAGGACATAAAAAGCCAGTTTAAATCTATACACAATCATTTCCCTAAAGACCAAGTTCCAGAGAAAGTAAATAGATGCCCAGCATTGACTATAAAGCAAAAAGTACAAAGCAATCAAGTTGAGACAAAAATGACGTTGTTATGAAATAGACAACATTCATGAATAAATAATTGATAAGCTGCGGTTTTCATTAAAATTGCCATGCATGTTCATTAAATACCCTTCCAGGATTCTCTTAAGAAGGTGCCCCCTGTGTTTTGATTAGGAACCATGTGGTTTGCATAGATGTCAAAAGTCTGAAGTCTTTAGTTGTCTCGAATGCCTTCTAAGCTGAAAAATCTTCAGTCCAGCATATTCGAAAACTGTGCAGTATTCCCTTTGCAGTCATCACTGGTCCCTAACCATGACAGCCAACCCTAGTAAATAATATATCAAGATAAATGATAATTGCTCTGTTTAAAGTGTCTCCTAATGAGCATCATCAATTAAAAATTAATATTGCAAAGACTGTATTCCTTGCATTTATGTACTAAACATAGCAGCAGGTATCAGCTTACACATATGAGAAGCAATTTCTCTTTTTATGGATCTTAACAAAACAAACCTTAAAAACAGAGATATTGAGAAAAACAAACCTATTAAAGATCTGTTGTATCTTGTAGGAGATGACTGAGCTATTTCTGTTTTAATGTGAATTATCTCACGTTATCTGTGAAATTTGCCCATAATGTTTTTGCAGACCATTATAAAATAATTGTTTAATTGTAGAAATATAAAAATGCAAAAATTAAAAAAAAAAAATATTTGTAGTAAAACCGCTTGGTAACAGCTTTTTACAAGAGAAAAATGAAGGGCTCCCTTAATGCAAAACAGGGGTACATATACAAATTATATATTATCAGTAGTTTATTAGGCAATCAGCCATAGTTACAAGAATATCTAAGACAGCAAATACGATTTCAACCCAAATCTCACCCTAACTGGCCTTTAAGCTGAACTACCCTACCAATGCATCTTAATGGTGGTTGGGGGGGGTGGGGGCAGTGCCAAATTTAGAAACCACTCCTGTA
Organism: Xenopus tropicalis; assembly: GCF_000004195.4. Lineage (NCBI taxonomy): Eukaryota > Metazoa > Chordata > Amphibia > Anura > Pipidae > Xenopus > Xenopus tropicalis. The sequence goes on along the minus strand of NC_030681.2, from coordinate 30,976,120 downwards.
TAAAAAAAAATATTCTTGAGACTTAATGGATAGACCAGAGCATTATATGGGTTCAAGGATATCATTTTAAATGGCAAGATTTACAAACAATACTGGCTCTCAGCCTCTGCACTTTGTGGTTATGGCTTTTAAAGTATTTCAGAAAGACAATTAACTGCCATTCAATGCTTTAACAACCACTTAATTCTGTTGCTGTCAGTTTATCTAAATCAGACATTTTAAACTAGGGGACAAGACCCATAAATCAGTTTCCATGCTGGGTCCTCAAAATCCAAGTTTATACAGTGAAAAGTGATCCAGCAACAGACAACAGTAATTCAAAATGTATTTAATGATGAGACTGTCCCATTTGGGACTCATGTTGCTGTATCATGTAGTAATATGGATATGTACAACATATTTTGAAAATGAGGTGAAATAATTATTAAAGCTATATTTTACGTCTCATACACATGGGGGCACATTTATCAAAGCACGGCAGGTATGAAATACAAATAATTCATATTTGTTCGTACTGTGCATATTTTTTGCGACTTTTTCGTACCTTGCCCGACTTTTCGTACTTTGCGACAAAATTTGTGTGACAAAATCGTATTTTCACTGCCAAGTACGAAAGTTTCGGGTTCATTCAAGCTTCGGTATTGTGACTTTCCTTGGGCCAGGTTAGAGTGCAATTGAGTCCTATGGGAGGCTTTCAAAAACATGCACAGAAGGATCAAAGTCGGAAAGGTTTTCCCGCCGTTTATGATCGTTTGAAATTTTGTGACTTTCGGATCGCCAATACCATATTATCGTGACTATTAGTAAGCATTTTCGTGATATTTGGGATCATCAGAAATTAATGTGCCCCATGGTGTTGGGTTGCATGCTATATATGGAAAGGACATTTAGCACAGTAGGACTGCCATTTTTACGTACTGATGAATCAAATCCATAATATTCATTCAATACTGAACCCTACATAATAGAATCTGTTAAATCCTAAACCAAAGCTGAAGCCTAATTTGCATGTTTACACTTAAGAAAAACAAAAGAATTGTATCAATAGTAAACAAAAATTTTCATGTTCAGATTTTCATGGTTTTATACTCACATGATTTTAAGGCTTGATTTTTTTTTTTATTCAGGTTTTTTTACGCCAAAATACAATTTTGTGGCGGGATAAAAAACAATTTTTTTTTATAATTTATTATGCGACAGAACTGTGATAAATCTGAATGCCCAAAATACACCATCTTAATTTTGTCAAGATCGCTTTATAACTGGAAGATCTTATGCTGGTTTTTGTACAACAAATCTAAAATGTTGCAGTTTTGGGCAATAAAATTAAAAAGGGATGGTTTTATTGCGATAAAATGAAAAAGTTGTGGTTTCTGACATTTGTGTAAATAAGTTTAGTCATGGTTTCAAAAAACTATAAAAACACAAAAATCCGAATCTTAATAAATGCCCCCCTAAGTGTTTGAATTTGGTTTGGCTAAACACCTATGATTTGGTCCAATAACAATCCTACAAACAGCGCTCAGCTTTGGACAAATCCTGAATTGGTGCATCCTTATTTTTGGATGCAACAGTACAATCAGGGTGATTTACATAAGAATATTGTACTTTGCACATAGCACTGTGTACCTATCCCTTATAGAATACTTGTTTGACTTCAATGTGTTCCATAACTGCATACATTATGCCTAATTTTACTTTTCTTAACACTCTATGGACATTAATTTAGTATATTATCTCAAAACCTAATTTATTATTGTAGATTAAAAGCCATGTACCACAAATAACTTAAAATCCTGGGAGTATTAAGTGTAAGATATATGGCTCAATGAAGATGAATGCTAATATCATTAATTAGTCATCCTCATGTCTGGGGCCTGTAGACTGATAGAAGATTACAACTTTAGCAATTTAGGATGTAAATAAATATCTTTATGGAAGCATCCATTAAATATTTCTAATTAGAAAATGTTTTCAGCCTGATGTACTTGGTATTCTATAACTTTCCAGAATAGAATGTTCAACAGTGACACCAGGTCATTATTATAACAGAGCAGATAGAATCTTAGGGCAAATTTTCCTAATGAGTTGATCAAATCATTAGGCCAATTTGATCAAGTCAATCATAATTGTTTATTATTGTCCATAACCTTAACGTGGGTATTCTTCATATTACAAAATAAAGACTAGTTTGAGATGTTGAGTCTCGTAATATGTATGTATGTATATCTTTATTTATAAAGCGCTACTTATGTACGCAGCGCTGTACAGTAGAATACATTGATACAAACAGGGGGTTAAAGATAATGGATAAATACAAAGTACAACAATACAAATAAATACAAGGTACAGTTGCAATAAGAGTCAGAAACAAGATGAACGAGGTCCCTGCCCCGTAGAGCTTACAATCTATATAGGAGGGGTAACTAACAGACACAAATGGGCAATATGCCATGGGTAATATGCCATGAGTGTTGCTATATTAATTGATTGAATTGATTATGTTAATTTTTTTCCTGTTCATTCTACCAATACTGTTATTGATCAAATTCATCCCTGGTCATGCTTTCTAGGTGATCTATCTGAATTAGATTAATTCACAGCAATTCATTCTACACTGGTCTAGATAAATAAAGTTTGAATTAGTCTTACTAGCCCAAAGCAACCAGCCAGCAGATAGTATTTATTGATCAGCTGTTTGAAAATTAACATTTAATCAGTTGGTATGGCTTATTAGACCTGATGGAATAGTTGTAAATATTATTACATTACCAAATATTTGTTTTACAAAAAGACTACTATTTAATTGTTAGACAGGAAAAAAAACCTCAATACTGGTGGCTCTATAAGAGGTAACTTTGTGATTAACCATGCACTGCTTTATTAATCTGATAGCCCAAACAAGATTACTTTTGGATCGATTAAGAAAACTATAGCCAAACATGTAAAATTCAATTCAAACAGAATCCCTACTTAGAGAAGTAAGGTGTTCTCATGTACATTAATAAAGTTCTATAGTTGGACAGCAATTAATGCACTGAAGAGGACTTATACTTTTGTCTGAAATGTAGATTTCAAAAGGTTCCTCTTATCACCCATGGTTCATACATTTTATAAAAAAAATGATTGCCCTTACTTAAGTTTTGGTCTTCCCTTGAAACTAAAATATCTAAGATGGAAGTGGCACACCCCCAATATTTTACCAGATCTAAAAACAGATTGAAAATAGTATTACCCTCCACATCAAACTTGCCAGTGTGCTTTTTGTTATTCACCTATTGGCTGCAACTTGAAAAAATAAAAATTATAGAGACCCATAAGTTTCATTAAAAAAAAAAGTTCCTTAAGGCTCCTAGAAAAGTCCATTTACATGGGCTTTGTCCCATTTACATGGGTTTATCCTATAGGCTAAAGCTCACCCATTGGGTTTTTAAAGCAAAATCCAGGATAATAGCTGATCAGATTCCCAACTACAGACCGGTTTCGCCCTTTTTGGGGCTCATCAGTGTAGCGCAGGGTTTTCTGATCAGCTTAGGTAGAGCCAGGAGTGGGGATACACGAACAAGCTAAAGGGATAAAAAAGAACACTCAGTAATCGCACTTACCAAAAAAAAAGATGAAACTCCAAATCCAAAAAGCAAGGTTTGGTGCAAAAGCCCATAACACCATTTTATTTTGTACAAAATATGGTGCACAACTCGACAATAAAATATATTTTTGATTAGCTGTGTTGATTCTGTCGTTATATTATTCATGTGTCTATTGCAAGATTAAAATTCTTGAAGCTTATGGTGTTCTTTTTAATATTGCAGTTCGATGCGTATAGTCCCTATCCTCTTCATGTTTTTAAACTACTCCTGGACAATATTGGAGAAGAAACTCTTGGGATATAACTGATTAGATTCTGGCAGAAAGGACCAAACATCTGCTTCAAACCAAAGACATCTGCATATTTCACATTTATTTTTCATAATTTGCAGAAGCAACCTGCCAAAATTTAGCAAGGGAGAATAAACTAGCACATAATTAGCTAAAGTTAGCTTGCTTTAGAAGTATTAGCATGAAGCCAGCAGCTCACCTGGGAGAACATCAAGGAATATGTGCAACTTTGGTTTGCTTTTGTAAATTGAATTTTAGGTGTTGCTTACCAGGCCAAAAAGCTCAGTCTCTACCACTAGTGTACATGCCAATAGTCAAAACACATTTTAAAGATAAATGAGCATGTTTCACCCAGAACCAAAGGAGTAACGATTTATTTTTTTTAAAAATGTAATTCATCAGCTGCTGGAATTGAAATTAGATAGTTGCATTTGTATTTTTTTTTATAAATACAAAACAGTTTTGCAAAACTATGTAGCTACTGATTTTAGATTATTGATTTAAGTGGAAGTTATAATAATGGAATCTTAATAATAAGGAATTTAAAACTGTATATAAAAGCTCACAGTCCAAAGTATATATTACTGAAACCGATACAAAAGTTCTAGCCAAACCTGAACAAATTAAACTACAGGTACAGGATCCCTTATCTGAAAACCCATTACCTGAATTACAGAAAAGCCATCTCCCATATTCTCCATTATAAGGAAATAAATCTAATCTTTGAAAATCATTTCCTTTTTCTCTGTAATAATAAAACAGTACCTGTACTTGATCCCAACTAAGATATAATTACCCCTTATTGGGGGCAGAACAGCCCTATTGGGTTTATTTAATGGTTAAATGATTCCCTTTTCTCTGTAATAATAAAACAGTACCTGTACTTGATCCCAACTAAGATATAATTACCCCTTATTGGGGCAGAACAGCCCTATTGGGTTTATTTCATGGTTAAATGACTCCTTTTTCTCTGTAATAATAAAACAGTACCTTGTACTTTATCCCAACTAAGGTATAACTAATCCTTATTGGAGGCAAAACAATGCAATTGGGTTTATTCAATATTTAAATTATTTTTAGCAGACTTAAGGTATGGAGGTCCAAATTACGAAAAGATCCCTTATCTGGAAAACCCCAGGTCCCAAGCATTCTGGATAATAGGCCCCATAACTGTACAAGAATACAAGGCATTTTAAGGGCATGTTTTGGCAAGTGTAAACAGCCAACAAATAGGCTGCAAAATCAATAACCATACAAAGTCCTAACTATTAGCAATCAAGCATATAGACACATTATACATAAAAATGTATACTTAAGACAAATACAAATCCATATTAATAAACATGCATTCTATGTAATAGCAATTGAATTACAACTCAGCATTCTCTGCTGGTCAGCTTCAGTTAAATACATGATGATGGAAGAACAAATAAATACATTGATTTTAACTTTATTTTATTACTGCTTCATATACTTATATTTTCTGTTTTCTTTTTCTATTTAGATTTGATGATTATTTGATTCATGGATAGTGATGAGTGAATTTTTTCGTCAGGCATGGATTCGCAGCGAATTTCCACATTTTGCCATTGGCGAATTGTTTAGCGAAACTTCTGTGAAAATTTGCTGCGGGAAAATTCGTTGCGCGGAATTTTTTTTTTTCAAATTGGGCACGGTTGCGTCGAAAAAAACAGGGTGCGTCCAAAAAATAGCCGTGGGCGACAACAAAAAACAAGCGCCATATGCGTTTCGCAAGTTTTTCAGTTTCGCAAATTTTCTTGCTTTGCGAAACGGGACAGGTTCGCTCATCACTCTTCATGGGCATGAAAGCTAAAATATACAAGTGCTTTATAAATATTTTTTTGGAAAAGTAATCCAGTTCTTCTTTTGATGCTTCTTGTTAAATGAGGTAAAATATGTTGCTTCCAAGGCCCTGTAGTTTAATAACATTTTAACAGTAGCTAGCAATTTAGCGTTATATGCTTCCAAGAATACAAAATTATTGCCTCTAAAAGTATTAATTTTTCGTTACACAGGTAAAAATAACTCAGTTGCCAAGAATTATTGGAGTACCAATAATGATATTTTTTCACAAAACTTTAAAAAAAAAAAGTTATAAATGTGACCTTGATATAACTATATTTTAAATAACCTATCAAATTTAAACAAGCTCAACAATACTGCATATAGTTACAAGCTGAAGGTCAAATATGAGCTTTTCAGTGTGTCACTGATATATAAACATCGCCTTATTGTGAAGTAACTTTGGTGTTGGCTTTTGACCAAGCGAATGTTCAGTTAAAATCTGTTTATTCCCAAGATGCAGCTGTCTTTGTACTAATGTGTTCTTTCTTTTCCTTTTCAGGCCCCCAATGATTTATCACTCTAAAGACATGTAGGTCTATAGGGAAAAAATGAGAGTATCTCAAAACGCACTTAACTTTCAGATGATTTCCTTCAGAAACTTCCCTCACAACTGTGGTAGACTAAATGTGGGTCATCAAATTCCTAAACCAACAGTTCAAACTTGCAAGATGTATCAGAACTTATTAAAGGAGAAGGAAATTAAGGATGGCTTCTTTCACCAGCATGGAGAGCTCCTTTGACCGCATGTTGTCTGTTCACATGCAAGCACCACACCTTAAATAAACTCCAGGCCTTTTATCTGTTTAGGCTAATGCCAGACGAGGTGTAGGGCGGATATTTTTGGCAAGCGGAAAAGCACTTGCCAGAAATTTTGCCCTATACCTCGTCTGACATCAGCCTTAGGCTGATGCCACACGTGGCGATTTTACGCTGCTTTTTTTCTCAGCCTAAAAACACCGCACAAGCCACACAACCCCTGACTATGGCGTTTTTCAGCCTAGTACTGGTGACATAGCAAATCCCGTTTCCATGGTGCTAATAGTGCGAAATAGTAAAAAACGCTACGTCTGGCAGCTGCCTTTGTGTATTCATAGGAATAGCTTGCTGTGCAAATACTGGCGTATTTCAGCCAACGCTTGAAAAATCCGTGCTAAGGCGTTTTCTAGCGTATTTCCGCATTGTGTGGTTTGCTTCGAGTCTTTTCAAGTTATTTCTATGGATGATGATATCGGGCGTTTTTCAGCCGCTGAGAGAATTAGAAAATACGCAGCATAAAAACGCCATGTGTGGCATCAGCCTTAATTGATAATGTCATAACGACGGACTTGCCAAAACCTGCCCATGAAATAGCCTTTTGATTACTTTTGAGCCCCTGAAATGAAGGGATTGTGTTAAAAAAAATGCTTTAGTGGCCTCACATTTTTTTGCAATCGTTTTGTTCACCCCACTGAATTAAAACTGAAAGTCTGCACTTCAACTGCATCTGAGTTGTTACATTTAAAATTCATTGTGGTAATGTACAGAACCAAAATTAGAAAAAGGTTGTCTCTGTTTATTTATGGACCTAACTGTACAACATATGACAAGTTGATGATGTCACAGAATACCTTGTTGTTCATAGTATTTAATATAAATAGCAGGATACATACAGAGATGTGTATGCGTGCCTATCTGTATGTATGTGTCTAAAAATTACAGCCTTTTAAACATTCTTACATTAAAATATAATTAAAGATTAAACTACTATTTGGACTAATATTCAGTAATTGAAGTTTCATGAGGATGTAGACTGCTTTTTGCTTTACAAGTATGTGAATTTAAAAGAAAAAACTTGTTTTTTTAGACCCCTATATGTTAGTAGATCACAATATTTTTTTATGAATAACTAATTCAGGGATGCTAGAGAAACACACATAACCATGCTACAGAGCAAATTAAATTAACAAAAAAAGACAAAAACCCTCTAAATTAAAGCACAATCTAATAAAAAATGCACCTTTCTTGCTCATGAAATACATGCTTGCAGATTAAGAAGGAATATTTGAATTGTAATCTTACATTATGTTGAAATTTATACTGACATATCATCATTGTTTTATATATAATGCCAGCAAGTTATGCAAAGCTTTATATTAATTTATAACAAACAGGCGTCTTACAATAACTTAATACAAAGGTTACAGAATAAGTGGGATCAAAAGGCTATGCACAGAAATGCTTACATCTTCTATTTAATTCCTTAGCCCATAGGCAATCCATAGCATAGAAAGCTCAATATGATCTTCTGGACATGATTTTGTGGATTTACCTTAAAAAGCAAAACATTTTAAAGCAGATTAAGTGAAAAATGAATATACACAATGGATACAACTAAGTCCTTACAACTATGTCATTTTGTGGCTACTAAAGCAAATAATGTGCTGTCTTGTATAAAAAAAAAAGGGCATTGACTCAAGGGATGAAAATATAATTTATGCCCCTTTATAGGTCCCTGGTAAGGCCTCACCTTGAGTATGCAGTGCAGTTTTGGGCTCCAGTCCTTAAGAAGGATATTAATGAGCTGGAGAGAGTGCAGGGACTGCAACTAAACTGGTAAAGGGGATGGAAGATTTAAACGATAAGGTTAGGCTGTTACAGTTGGGGTTGTTTTCTCTGAAAGAAAAAGACACTTGTGATTGGACATGATTACTCTGTACAAGTACATTAGAGGGGATTATAGAAAGTTAGAAGTTCTTTTTCCCGTAAAAAGGATCAGCACACGAGAGCCCCCTCCCCCTTTTAGATTAGAGGAACAAAACTTTAATTTGAAGTCGTGTAGGGAGTTTTTCATGGTGAGGGCAGTGAGGATGGGGAATGCCCTTCCTAGTCATGTTGTGATGGCAGATTCTGTTAATGCCTTTAAGAGGGCCTTGGATGAGTTCTTGAACAAGCATAGTATTCAAAGCTATTGTGATACTAAAATCTATAGTTAGTATTGATGTTAGTATGTATAGTTTATTTATGTATTTGGAAACATAGGTTTTAAAAACATCATAAGCAAATATTGCATGATTTTTTTTTTTAAAGAATACAGTAAGTCAACCCTATACTGGATGGATCATTAGTACATCAGTAGTTTAAAACAGTATAAAGCAAGATGTTGAGGTTAGATGTTTCTTGCAGATGAAAGAAGGCTGGAAATCATTTTTGAAAAGCTGGTGTTGTTTAGTCTGATTACTTAGAAATGCATCTTGGTAATCTCTTTTCTAAATCTGATTTAAATTTTGAAGCAATGAGTTCAAAATGACAAGAAACGCTTACAAAATATATAATTTACTATTACTTTGCCGAAGCTACAAACATCAGGATGAAAAAAACATACTATAATTAAGGAAGAAGCAAACCTTATATGCCTGTTTAGCACATGGTGGTACAGGTATGGAATCTATTATTCGCAATGCTTGGGATCAGGATTTATCTGAGTACGGGTATTTCTCTATAATTTTTATCATCATAGTTTAGGTCTACTAAAAAATCTATGATCAAGTACAAATAAAAAGAACTATTTTATTATAACAGAGAAACTGAAGACTTACTATCATAAACAGCAGTTTCATTCATAAGATATTCATAAGATATTAACTAACAACATGGAAACCAGCACCTTCCTTCTGGACAAAAGGTAAATGACGTATGTCTTTTTTCAACCCAACTTACTATGCATGACTATGTAAATGTGTTTGCACTTTAAGCAAAAAGTGCACAACAAGCACCCTGCTTTATGGGACACTCTCTGCTTTAATATTTTTTACCATATTTATTTTAACTTTTATTTTTATAAGAAAACGACAAAAACAAAACCAGAAAGAAATTAAACAAGTGGGCACTACATATATAAATTGTTCTGCATTAATAGATTTCTTAATGAAAGTAATAGAAACAAAGACCTTAGAGTTAAGCAGAGCTTAACTTTTAGCAAACTGTAGAAATAATGTAGTTAATATTTATAGCAATATAGTAGAACAATATTTTATATTGTGTTGAAGTAACATGCAATATTTACATGGTAATAAATATGACAAACAAAACAAACAAGAAAAAACAAACTAAACTAAAGCTCTGCTTTAATGGCCTTAATTTCTTGAATATAGACTAACCTATATTTCATAAATATCAAGTTAAATCAAGAACAAAAATGACAAACAAAACCTCTGCAAGTAAAGCTGGTGAATTTCTACAGCAACTTAATTTATTTTCCCAGTTAAAACATTCAAATTTGTCAGTTTTTTTGATAAATTGGCTTCAGGATGTCTTATTTATCAAAACTAGAATTTGAGAACTTAAAATACTTTTTTCAATTAGAGTAGATTTAAAATGTTACCAAACTCAAGTATTTACTTATTTATTAAAAAATAAAAAAATTAACCCCAAAAAACTGAAAGGGACAAAAATGCATTGATTCTTATTCTACTCAGCATTTGCAATGGTTTTATACACTCTTAAAAATATTCAAAAAAACTTCAATTGAAAAAAAAGTACCTACATTTTGCCAAGAATAAGTCCAATTGATTGTTAATGTTTTTAAACATGTTTGCGCATAATAACTATCAAACATAGCACAAAATAAGTTGAATCATGGCAAAATGTGAATACTTCAAATTGTGAACTTTACATCACTTTAATTGATCAAAAACAATACAAAAAAATTGAATACCTCAAAGTTAAAGAACCACAAAAAATGCCTTTCTTATGAATTAGATTTTGATGCAAGCAACACATTTCAAAAAAGTTGCGACAGGGGCAACAAAAGATTGGAAAATTTAATGCTAAAAAGACCAGATCCCAGAAGCACTGCGATACACCACTCTGTAAAACATTGGGTAGGTAAATATTGCAACAATTTAACAATACCTTTCTTTAACATAAAATTACAAAGAATTTGGGGATTTCATCATTTACAGTACATAATAACAATAAAAGATTCAGAGAATTTAGAAAAAGCTCTGCACGCAAGGGGCAAGGCTGAAAGCCAATACTGGATGACTGTGATCTTCAGGCCTACAGTTGGCGATGCATTAAAAACAGACATGATTCTGTAGTGAAAATCACTGCATGAGTTTAGGAATACTTATGAAAATTGTCTGTGAACACAGTTCTTTGCTTGAACAAATGCAAGTTAAAATTCTACCATGCAAAGAAAAAACCATGATTCAGCAACACCACGGCCTTCTCTGGGCCCAAGCTCATTTAGGATGGACTAAGGCAAAGTAGTGGAAGACTGTCCTGTTGTCAGACAAATTGAAATGTTAAATTATTTTTGGAAACCATGGGCACCAGGTCCTTTAGGCTATAGAGAAGGGCTCATCCGGCTTATCAGGACACAGTTCAAAATACAGAATTTGTGATGGTATGGGGGTGCATTAGTGCACATGGCATGGGTAGTGTGTATATCGGGAAGGCACCATTAATGCTGAATGATATATTCAGGATTTGGAGCCACATATGCTGCCACCCAGATTACATATTTTAGTGAAGACCTTCTTTATTTCAGCAACACATTACCAAACTGCATTCTGCACATATTACAACAGCATGGCTCAGTAGTCCGGGTCCAGGTGCTAAACTGGCTTGCCTGTTGTCCAGATCTGTCACCCACTGAAAAAATTTGGTGCCTTAAGAAATGAAAAATATGACAAAGGTGACTCTCAATATTTTAGTTTTAAAACTACAGCAATTGGTCTCCTCAGTTCCAAAGTATTTCCAAAGTGCTATTAAAAGAAGAGTTGATGCCCTCAAGGAAAAATATTAAATTTCTTAGTATAAACATTTGATATGTTGTCTTTGTACTATTTGCAATTAAATATAGAGTTTAAAAAATTTGCAAATCATCCCATTCTCTTTTTAGTTACATTTTCTACAGCAAATGTTTTGGAAAGGGGTTTTATATATATTATATACATTATATATATATAAGGGGGTCATTTATCAATGTTTGAATTTGTTTTTTTCATGATTTCAGGGTCTTTTTGTGTTAAAACGCACAAAATTTAAATTATGGTTTAAAAACGCAAATGTCTGATATTTATTAAGTCAAATATAAAACATCAGCATCTAAAAGCTTGCGGGTTAAAGGAAGTTGTCCTAAGCAAAGTCAAGCCATATTTTCAATTTGAGATTTTCAATTTTTTTTATTTCAGCAAGTTTTGCATATTAATAAGGAAGCATTTGATTTTCTTTAAATTCAATTTTTTTTATTCAACCTAGAAAAACACTCTTGAATTCACAACCGTGAAAATTGATATATAAGCCCCTAATTGTCATTAAGGTCAATATGGTCAAAATAGTTTTGAAATTATTTACTTCTAAAGCTAACAGGAAAATAATTGGATAGAGTGTTAAAATACAAAATAAAATACATTACACCAAATTAATATTTACCTTAAGAGAAAATATTGTGAAGCTTTACGGAAGGATAAAATACGTAAATTGATATTTTTACCACAGTTATTTATTTTTAGTTATGTATAAAATATAGAGCCCAGGAATAATTTTTTCTGCTGCACTTAAATATTTCATAACAAAAACCAGGCACAGTCTTGTCATGTCTAAATTTTTTTCCCTTTAGGTAACTCTTACACTGTCAGTATCTGATGACTTAATCCAGGTCTTTAAATTGTTTTACGTAAGTAATATACAAAAATGTGGAACTTTGCCCTGGCTTTAGTTTCAGAAACTTCTGCTAATATATGAACACCATTTGACACAAAATAGGTATGAATAAGTATGAATTCAATAATCCAAATCTGTAAACTGTGTTTTGATTTACATTTAAAAAACATTTTCTTACTATGGGGTATGTTTACTAAGAATGGAGATAAATATCACGGTGGTGTTGCCTGTAGCAACCAATTGCGTCTTTGCTTTGATTTCTAACTTGTAGGTGACTGTTCAAATCTTATTGCTGATTGGTTGCTATGGGCAACATCACTGGAGATATTTATCTCCAATAAGCATGCCCCTTTGTGATTATAACCTGTAAATTGATGCATTGTGGTACTAGACAAAGGTATAAAGCTACTATTTTCTTTTTCATTTGTGAATGGTCACATGGGTGCAATCTGATTCATTTTATGTCATAAATATTTTCTTTTTAATTTGTGAATGCTCCATAGGTGCAATTTGATTCATCTTATGTTATAAATAAGAAACTATGAAAATTATCGGAGAGGGCTTATGATAGATTAAATGGGAAATGCGGGAGATTTGTGGGATCTCTACCTGTTCAATTCTTAAAGGAAAATATGTTATATTGGGAATTGATCGATAAGACCTTTCAAAAGGTCCCTTTTTCCAGAGAAAACAACCCTAAACGTGACAGTTTTTTCTCATAGTTAATGTGCTTTTTATGCACTTATTTTTTTTATTAGCCACTGAATAACCCTGCTTAGACAACTTGTTATCCAGAAAAATCCCCAAATCTTCTCAATTAAGGATACCCCAACATATTTTCATTTAATGCACAACTGGTATTAATGTTATGTCTACCAAAATGTATAACACTGACCCTTATTTGCCAGTTTGATGACCATTCCAATTTAGTTAAATCTCTCTGCAAAGAAAGAACATCCTGCAGGAGAAATAGAGACAACATGCACAATGCTACCCTCAAAGTTATCAATAAACAAATTAAGCAACCCTAATTAGTCTGAATTGAGGTACCAAATGCCATAGTAGGCTGTTGAAAATGTTATACCTGTATTATTAATTTGCTTTCCTGTGGATTTGTTTAATGTCTTTTCCCAACTCAACAATGTGCTAGAAATATGGGTTGCTGCACTACAGTAACATGATTGGTAGTCTAGCCAGTGGCTACAGTGTTCTGGTCACTATGATACAAGAAAACAAAATAAGTGTCACACACCCCTGGAAATCAAGCCCTAGGCATAACATGCTTGCTTTTGAACAAAGCATGAGTATTCCTTTAAAGGAGAATGCAAGTCAAAATATAAAAAGCATACTGCCCAATAGTCCTCCTATTGTTTAGTAAAAACGCCACACTTTTGGCTCACCTAATCAAATATTTACTCAGTCACACTTCACATTTTCTAGAACAGGCAGCCATCTCTAAAAAGGTATTCTCCCTTCCTTTCCCTCCTTGCTTCATACTGCACATGTGTTTCATTCCCTCCCCCCCCCTGCCAGATCCGCTTCTGATTGGCTGGTGGGCATGTGTAGCTCAGAACAGGTGACAGGATCAAGTTACACACATGCTCAGAGAGTAGGAAGGCTGCCGCTGGCACCTACAGGAAGGGGAGAGAGATTTCAGTGATGTCACTGAAGGCTTCACACTGCTGTAGGCTGCCAGCGCCATATCTCAGAGAAGCAAGCAGGGATCTTGGAATTTAGATATGCTGTACGTACTTAAAAAGAATGCCTTTAGACTTACTTTTAATTTATATTAACCTTTCATTGTCCTTTAAGAAATTATTATGCTGCTAGACATACTTTATGTTGCCTCTGTGTAAACTAGCCATCTTCCACCTTTAGAAAGCCAGCTGGTAGCAATCTAGTTAATAAGACCTTTGCAAACCAGACTCTGCTAGTAGTTGGTTGGTCAATTGGCTTTCTAGTTGCCATCTACCTGTGATCTAGCTGCTGTTTACCCGGAGTTCCTGCCTTTGGGTTCCTACCTTTTTCCTAAAGTATTCTCTGGATTCCCGACATCCAACTTCTGACTGTTTAATGCACTTTGTCTGCATCACCTACTTAAACCCATGGCATGTTTACCAAATTCTGCCTTTGTGTGCAGCCTGCCCTGATTACTCTGTTATTGAACTCTTGGCCTTCTCTGTCTATTAAACTGTTAACCACTACCAGAATTTGCTGAAAACTAGATTTATTGTAAAGTCCATCACTGTTTATTCTTAAGCACTTAAAGCAAAATAGTTGCAGAAAACGTTTATGAATTTTAAAAATGGCTTCTTATAAGAACACATACATAAATAATACAGAGCAAATAGAAAAATTATTTGTTGCAGAAAGCTTAACTAGCTTTCTTTATGGTTCAAAAACTTAAGTTTAATCTAGAACCTGATATTGGATTAAAAAATATATTCTTAATAAAATTAAAAAGTAAATGACAAACAAAGTGGCTGGAATGCTAGTTTCATTTTGCTTCTATAAACTTGCCCAAAGGGGTATGTCAGAGGTTGAATAAAAGCTCAGATCTCTTGGAACTCAGCAGTAGTCGGAGGGTTAATAACACAGAACAACAATGTTACACAATACAAGGCAAGTAAAAAAAAAAACAGAAAACACCTAGATGATATATATATGTATTAGCATTAATAAGTATCTTGTATTATTTATTTTAATTAATAAGTAGCATATATATATATATATATACACACACACAATATCTTTCACAACAATGCAATAACCACAAAGAACAACAGGTATTCATAAGATGATGATAAATTGTGATGTCAGAAGTGCATTTCTATTTACATATTTACCAGACTCCAAATGAACATGTGCATACATATATTGAATTCATTTGCATATAGATAAGGCAATTATATTTTTACTAGGGAAGACACATCATATTTCCTGTTATCCATCAGTTTTCATGTAGATTCAGCTGGCATTGTTGCTTAAAGTGCCCTCAATTGTGCTAAAAAGTTGATAGCTATAAATTAAGCAGTCTTGTGTAATTTGATTTTCCATTATTCACCTGACAATATGACAATAAAAGCTACATTACTGTATATAAAACGGCATTTTTTTATCTTATGAAATTTAAGTTAATTTTTTTTTTTTTTGTGATGCTATAACATTCTACCAAAAAGCCCCCAGGCCTTCTACTGGTACTTCAGAGTCAAACAACTATTAAAATGTAGTAAGAAGTGCAAATGGTCTTTGTGAAAGGTATAAAATTTAGCCTAAAGGAAAATTCTCAGCATGTCAAAATATGTTGCAGTTGCAATCTATTGCAGTTCCTTAGGCTTATTACATAAATGGCAAATTTTGGGGCATTGCAAGACGTGTCACAAAATATGGTAATTCTCTTATATGAAATATGACCCATTTTCTAAATCCCACAGGCCTTACCATGTTCAGATAAAAGAGCATATCCAAAAATAAACATTTTAATCCATAACATAATATAACAATATATCCAAGGTGAGTTTAGAAATAACTTGACATATATTTAAAGAGGTTACTCTTAAGGTGGCCATACACGGGCCGACTTTAGCTGCCGATATCGGTCCCTTGGACCGATTCGGCAGCTAATCGGCCCGTGTATGGGGAGAGCAGAGCGGCCTGGCCGACCGATATCTGGCCTGAAATTGGCCAGATCTCGATCGGCCAGGTTAGAAAATCTGGTCGGATCGGGGACCGCATCGGCTCGTTGATGCGGTCCCCGATCCGACTGCCCCATTGCCGCCCACATAATCCGATCGTCTGGCCCCAGGGCCAAACGATCGGATTATTATTTTTTTTACCTAAATGGTCCCCGATATCGCCCACCCGTAGGTGGGGATATCGGGGGAAGATCCGCTCGCTTGGCGACATCGCCAAGCGAGCGGATCTGCTCGTGTATGGCCACCTTTACAGGTGTAAACATAGAGATTTGCGGTAGTCCCCAAAGATATGAAGTCTGTTGGTGCAAAATACTCACGCTAGGCTAGTAGCTTATAGCAACCAGTCAGAAGTTTGCTTCTAAACAGCAGACCACTAAATGCTTTAGTAATACTTCTGGTAGGCAGAATCACAATGAAATGTTTATTTGGCACACAAAACAATAGTAAATGTATGCATTTATATACCAAAAGGACAGAGGAACCTCTGTGCTCCATGGTCCCTAAGTACCTCAATATTTTTCATTTTTTTTTTTCACATTTTGGATACATTTATGGTTTATTTGTGCACCTAATAAACGTTTCATGTGCGATACTGCCTACCATTTGTATAGCTATATTGTTTATTCGGGTCTATGGCAGTATTTACAAGGTTACCAGGTGTTTTTTCTAACTACTTGTTATCATTAACCATTGTGACCAGTAAATGCTGCCTTCTGGTTGGATGCTTTCTCTTTAAAGCAGTTTTTAAAGATTTTTTTATTGCAACTTTTCATCTGCGACAATACATTTGTGGGGAAAAAAAATCCACTTATACTTGAAAATTGATAAATCTGCCTCCCCATTTTAATCATGTACAATATTAAAGCAATATAAGTACTTGGGCATATGTCTCCTCTGGTAGAGACTGTACAGGGTTTAGCCAGAAAATGCACACTTGAGTATGACCGTCATGTGCCATGCCCACATTCTTTAAGTCATTGAATCAACTGTACCCCTCTAGCACCATATTTTCATATATTAATACATTTTTGTAAACTAATGGGGGACTTGATTAAATGTTTGGCTGAAAATGGAGACACTCCAACCTCAAACATTTTATAACCCCTTCCTTGTCATAAAAATTAAATGGTGCTGGTGAAAGGTAATCTTGTTTTCTTCCAGTTCATTTTGAGTCTTCTATTTAAAGCATTATCAGGTTACAAGGAACAATGGATAATACTCAGAAAAACTAAAGTACACACAAAAATAAATCTAAAATACAGTCAAGAATTAATTTTTATTGCAACATATTAAAATAAGAAACTCCCATTCAGTACATAATAACCTAAATGTATCTTTTTGGATGAAACTGTTTATTGAATTTTTATGCAGCAAAGGTATTTGCTGCATTCATTTAAGATAAATTGTCAAGAATTAAAGGTTTAAGTTTAATTAAACCAAATAAAATAAAATGTTAAAAGATTCTTTTATTAACATGGCAGCCATACAAAAGCTATAAATTCATTTACAGCGAAGTACTTTTGAGCAGAACTGAAGGATGCTTTATAGCGTTTCTAAGTGCCTTTGATCTTTATTGTGTTTTTGTAATTATTCTTAAAAAAAAAACACATTAAAGGTGAATGTTAGAAAAAAAAAAGGTTATTACTGTAAATACTCATAAACCTTACACACTGCAGTGATCAAATGATTTAACCTTAAAACCCCTAACACCACAAAGAAAAACAAAATTGTAAAATTAATATTTATTAAACATGAAACCTGTGTCCCAGGTGGTGAGGGGAATCCTTGTGGTTTATTGAAAGGTTTGATCTTTTTTTTTCTCCTCCCAACATGTGAAAGCTGATTTAAATGACTAGGTGAAAGCAGGGGAAGTTTTGGTTGAGTTTTGGACAAAGATGACAGAAAAGGGTTTCAGTTTTCAGAGAGCAGACAGATTAAATGAACAAAGCAAGAGCAAAGCTCTCAGGTTTCAAAAAGGTAACCTTCATAATAGTGATTCACACTCTGATAATGGCGACTTTTCCTGGTTACAATAGGTATGTCATATTTATCCTAGTTTACAATACAAGATTTATACCATGGTTAATTAACTGATAAAAGGCTTCTCTAGTACAAATTGCATCTTATTAAGCCATGTCCGTATGGTAAGCACAAATCAAATCTGTAGGACTGAGAAAACAAAATATCTTGGGATTTACTGATGACAGGACATAAGAATCAAAACTGGGTTCCTCCTGTTATTTGAGAATCCAGTGAGGGTGGCTGCCATATGTTCATCACTACAAAGGGCTAAAAATGACAGCACAAAAGAAAGAATGACTTTAACATTTCCAGTATGTTAAATTATCTAATAAAAATATTTGTATCACTGAAATGCATAACATGACAGAGCAAAAAAAAAGCTATTTCTGCAAATTATGTGAAGGATGCTTCCTTGTTCAGATAACTTGGTCCACCAACCCTTTACTGTACGTTTTGACTGGTGAAATGATTTTAAAAAAGGAATGGTTCTTTTATCCTTATCCAACAAAGATTAATATACAATAAGTTATAATAATAAATAGAATGGGATATGAAATATTATCATATTATAATTTTGTAAAAATAAAAATAAATCTTGGGTCTTTCTTAAGAGTTATTTTTCATAGTTGGTAGGTAGCTTAAGTTATGACCAGTATGACATTTTACATCATTGCCTTGCATTGTTATGATTTTGGGTTTGAATCTGACCATTGACTGCCTTATTTGAACCTATTAATAGCAATAAATGACAGGGGTAAAGATATTGTTAATTGTTCTGAAGTCTCAATCTATTCATATAGCAACATCATCATTCATTTATCTTTCATAAAATGATCTTTTATTTTAAATGCATTTATATAATTGACCTTTTCAAACTTTAAATGTTGGGTTACACAGTTACCTAAAGTAGGTAAAGCCTGAATAATTAATGACAGGAGATACAGTGTGACAAAGCTCATTCCCAGCTATGTCTGGGTTTGGTAAGGGTCTTTAACTTCAGCTGACAGTAATTATCAGGTACATTAATTTTAACATCCATTTTGCAACCAATATTATTTCTAAATATTTAAACTATAAGTAGAAAGAGAAATATACTGAAATAAGAACAAAATATGAAACTGACATATTGACAATTGACACTGCCATTTTAGAAAATACAAAAAAAGGGGGTAGTACCTACTAAAACACTGTTTTTAGTGATAGCTATACACAAGCAGGTTGGATGATAGTTGCCCTTGAAATTAGCTGTTCTGATGTTGTAGGTATTAGATTATGAATAGTATGTAGATGCTAAAAGGTAGGTATTAGCCTATAAATTGGTTTGTTTCACAGTAAAAACATAAATAAGCCACCGTCCCAGCAAGGGAATTGTTTAAATATTACTTACACATTAATAATCTAACAAAAACTGTACAATTCTTTCTTTTTAATTTTAGACAACAAAAAGTGAATATGTTTTATTTAAATGCACTTTAATTTATACCAGATTGTAATAAGTTGGATGACAAAGAGCACATAGTACAGTTGGTAGCTGTAAGAACTAATGGAGTGATGAAACAATTTCCACTTAATGAATCAGGAAGCTTAAGTTGTTTATAGACAGATCAATCATTCCAGTTGTATTAGAAATCCAGATGGTAGTAAAAGCTGGTTAATATACAGAATTCAGATTAAAATGCAGTACAGGAGCAAAATAAACCTTCAGTTAATTTCTTTTCTCATTACACTACAATAATACATTATTATTTAATATTTACAATCACAAGCAATATAAGTAACCATGCCCTAATGTACATAAGTACTTTAAAAAACCTTTTTAATTACTGAAAATGGCATTATACCTCTACTTACTTATGTTTTAGAAATACCAAGAAAAGAGACAAATACAGCAATTTATTTATTTTATTTTTTTTTTTTAAAAAAGGCATACATAAAAAATATAGATTTGTTTACCTTTGTTTATACTACAGAAATATCTTGGTATTAAATTTATATCTGTCTTTTCAAACCAAAATGTATGAATATTTTAACACATGTGTACTCAGTGGGGTGTATTATCATACTGATATAAATAGAATTAATGAGCAGTCAACCTGCCACATGTCATGACATATGACGAAGCAGCTAGAGCATATATTTTTCCCATTCACATTAATGTTTTGGGCTACAGTATCTGTTGGTGTTTTAAAGCAGTATACTTGCAGTTGTTACAATCTAGGAAGGTATTTTTCACTAATTAAATTCAAAATGAACATAATGAATTGCTCAAAACTCCAACATGGCAATTAAACATGAAGACACCACTATCATTTATCTGTTAAAAATAGAGATATTAGGAAAACAATGCATACAGAGTATATATATGATTAGGGAATATCACATGATCTTTGTGGATTTACAATTTTTCACCATTTCAAGGAATGCTCACAAATAAATAAATAAATTCACAAACACAAAAAGCACAAATCAAAGATGTGTACTGCATAGCTAAGTTATCAGTAAGGAAAGGTGGCCAGTAGGTAGTTAACGGGATGGATTCCCTTTTAGCAAGTCAGAGTAGACGACTAACAGGACTGCATCTACCATATAGGCACCCATCCTAGGGCACCAGCTTTAGGGTCCACGTGTGCCATTAAGTTAAATAGTATTAACAATGCAACATAAAGACCACATAGTATTCTTGTCTGCATAAAATAAAAACAGCATGTTATACAGCAATACGCATGGAGTAGCATGTCTTTTCTATCCTGTTCTAATAATATGACTTCAACAGTGGGTGGGAAGAAATAATTGTCTTTTTAATTGGTTTTATTTTGATGTTGTATTATGCATTGGCAGAGTTAACATAAATTAAGATTGCCTTTTAAGTAATGTTGTTGGTGTTGGTGCAAAGTTACAGAGTCTTTGTGGTTTTGCTACCCATATGCACAACAGATATAGTTATTATTATTATCTGGCACATTGCTAATTTTTTCTCTGAGGACATCACATGGATGATGAAAGGTGTTGGGATTTACTAAATATGTGTTTGATAAGTGACTTGTATTGCTACATCTTGTAAGTGTAAACCAATTCTACTGAACAAATGATTGTGCTTGTTTCACACTTTGGGAGTGTTCCCTTCATTTTGTTGTTTTCTAGATGCTTCTGGTTTGACCAACTACTAAGGTGGCTGGTTTAAAACAACAAGATATATAATTTTCTAATTATTACTCATTTATTAGGATCGAATGTAGTTTAAGCACCCCTACTTTTAGAAAAAAAAGTTGATTTGCCTGCATGTTTTAAGTGAGAAAACTTACTTGCAAGTAACTACCAGAGAATGCTTTGTAGATCTTTGAATTTGCAGGCTAAAGTTGATCTGCCAAGATCAACTTCTCCCGGTGCCTTGCTCGAAAAGATTAATTTTATTTCGGTAACAATTTTTGTGACAATTTCCCCATGATTGAACAGTAATTGGTTTAAATAGGTTAAACTGTTTGACTTTAAATCTGTTGTTAACTATTACTTTATTTCAAAAAAATTTTTGCACAAAAATACGATTTTGTTGAAGGAAAAATGTTTTTGCCATTTATTATGCAACAAAATAGCAGCAACATCTGAAAAAATACGCCATATAAAAGCTGTCATGGTCATGTAGAAGTAAATGCCAAATATCCTTTTTACAACTGGAAGATCTTCCTTTCCTTTATGGCTTCAGAGGTTTTGGGTTTTTTTGATGCTTTCATTTTTGCAACAATACGAAAAATTCATGTTTTTTATTTGTAGTTTTTCAGCTCTGATGTTTTAAGAAATGACTAGACATTTGTGGTTTTAGTAGAAATAATTTTGATCGTGGTTTCAAAAAACTCCATGACCACAAAAATGAGATGATAAATGGGCCTCTAACGGTAGCTCTTGAGATTGCTGCAGCCGTGGATATTATGCTTGTCCAAGAAGTCATCCAAGCCACTCTTGGACTAGGGCCCACAATTTTACTGCATACTTGAGGTCAGGCCCAGATATATAGTAAGGCAAAATTATGTTTTCATCCCTCAAATGAATGCCTTTTTGTAATGCAAGACAGCACTTTGTTTAATTTAGTAATTACTGACTGAACACAGATTCTGTAAGGGGCACATTTATAAGTACGATTTTTCACAATTAAAAGCACGATTGGAAAAAATTTGGACTAACTGCAATAATTTCTGATGTGCGTTAATTGCGTGAAAATTTGTGTCGTGGTTGTACGAAAGTATCGTGGTGAGATCTGAAAGTTACGAAATGTTTGTATCCGAACAATCGTAAATGGCGCGAAAACCTTTCTGACTTTGAACCTTTTTTGGAAGCCTTCAGCTCCAAGCTGGCCAAAAGAAAGTCACGATACCGAAGCTTGAATGCGTTCGGAAACTTTCGCTTCGGGAAAAAAATGTGATTTTGTCAAACAAATTGACGCAAAGCACGAAAAAGTTGCATAATTTAACAAAAATATAGTGGAAATTATGCAAAGTTCTATAAATTAGAAAAAACTAATCGAACATTACTGAATGGGTCCCTAAGTCTTGAGAAGTTCTGCAATGCAATTTCTGCAGTCTAACGAGAGTAGATTGCAACCTGCTCATAAGAGTGCTAGTGTCCTATTTTTTTCCATACTTGTTTTATTTTGTTCATTTGTTTTTTCTGGACACCAAAGAGATCACCTTACAGAAATAAAGCAAGTTGGCCAGCTTATATACAGTGATATATAGACAAACAATTCCTGTGTTGTTGAAAGGTGAGGTAGGTGCATGGGTATTAATAATAAAAAAAAATGCCTGATATCTGTTTAGACTAATATATACTCCAAAACATCATAAGTTTTAAATTTCTTGGTTTCACTTGAACAGAATAACTCAATTAATATCCCTCGCAATGACAGCTTTGTTGAGATAATGTATATTCTTATTTTCCAGTAAAGAATGTAATTTGGTCCAGAAATCTTTGCCAATTCAGCGGTAGTAAAAGAATATTCTCACATTTTCCAGACATTTAAATGATGTTTTAAAAATGACCTGACAGATTTCTTCTAAAAGGATAAAGAACTCCATTTATTTACAGATGATAAAATGTGGAAATATAAGTTGCCTGACCATGCTACCATAAATCCATTACTTATTAATAATGAGATTTTTACACACATATATAGAATTTTAAAATATATAAAGTTTTTAAAGACATCGGAACTGGGGCAAATTAGATAAGCAGGACTTTCCAACTACATCAGACCTCCAGCCTTTCCCATGGATCCAGGTTTTCTTTGTATAATCATGTTAATACAATTTGGCCCCCTAAATTGGCTGTTAGATTAATCAGTCCAAAACATGGAAACCGTTGAGGAACACAATGTTTTTTGGTTTTGTAGTATCAAAAGCATTAGCATGAACATTATAAGGTTGCAGAAGATCCATTATAATATACAATAATACAATTCAACACAAAAATGGTAATAGTTGAAACAAAAGCAGCTTTTTAAAAGCGTATACACAAGCAGATAGTAACTACCCTCTTTATCTTTCCAAATTTATGAACTTTCTCAAACAATGGGCCACATTCAGTTTGATGAGAAAAGCTTATCTCCTAATTCAATTCCTAATTTTTACATAGAACCAGATGCAATAAAATGAGTAAAATGTATCTCACTGTTTATCACATGAAAACTATTTAAATCTACAAGAAAAACTGGAAGTGAATTAGAAAAAAAGTTTTTCTCCTCAAATTTCATTTTCTTATTGGTTTGAATCTGGCCCAATATCTGGTAAGGTTTACAAAATCTGGTCAGTAAAGGACCACATTGCTTTGTGTATATGATGCATGGCCCATGTGACTTGATCATTGAGTAGTGAGCCCTCAGACTACCCAGAATTAGCCCACCATGCAGGTGACAGAATCAGACAAAAGATCTGATCATTCAGCAACCAGGCCAAAAAATCAGATATTTTTGGGCACCAAATAAACAAGTCCAATGTATGCATATTATTTGTTACTGGCATGGTTATATTGCTAACATTCCTTTTTCTGCAACTGGAATTTCAAAAATTACCATGATCATAGCACAGATTTATTTGCAAGGTTAGAATTTAATGTAATCATACATTTCTGTCACTTATCATTTAATAGAGTAATCTTTTCATCTTCCGTTCAGCCTTAACTGCAACATGAACAACATTTCCATCTTGAATAAAACCCTTAAAATTGGTCAGAAAGGTGCATTTATTGAACTGCACTAGACCAGTGAAAGCTAACAGACGGTTGGTTGCTATGTGTTTTACTGGGGTACATATTACATATATTACTACATGCATCCTTATCAACAACTGTAAAAAACATGTGTAAATCTTTTCGTTTTATGATCAATGCTATATGAAGTTCATATATATTTCTTTTAAAAAATATGATCATAAAAATTCTACATAAGGAAAAAAGCAATTGTGCAATTGAGCAGAAAAACAGGCATGGTGGTGGGCAGCTGACAGTATCCTCTGAGACAGGGATTGAGTAGTTCAGTGCAAATAAACAAACAACTTTATCCCATCCTGAAGGATAATAAATCATCCTCCAAATGTCCCTGACACAAGCACTGGAAGACAAGCAGCGTAGAGCCTTCTGAAATCAGAAGGTATTTTCATATTCATTCATGTTACATACATAGCACTGATTTAAATCCAAAAATGAGAGGCTTAAATCATGAGCTGAGACATGCAAATCGCTTCTTAATGTCCCTGTGGCCAACTATGCTTCCAGAACCACTATTTTAGCCCTTCTCACCCTAACAGGAATGGTTCCTCTGCATTTCTACTTTTCAAGTCCTACCCCCTCAGAAGCCAATATCTTGATGGATTAGACCTAATCAGGTCAAAATATGCTGTCTGCAAGTTTGGATATATGGCTCTCAATTATTAGGCTGTATCTGTGCTATTAAACCACTGGTTCTGAATTTATAGTTAGCCACATGGACATTAAGGAGTCTATAATTCCTTAAGTGAAGGTTAAAGTCTCTTATTTTTTTTTGTTTTAAGGCAGTGCTATGTTTGCACCATGAGTCATGTGAACATCTTTGATTTCAGAAAGCTTTACACTGCATGGCACTTTTTTAGAATTTGCTCTGTACCATGGCTCGAATGAAGGTTTCCCATGCTTGTAAAATCTTACTGTTTCATTCTGTGATCCTTCTCTGAATACATTTGAGGGTTGGTTCACCAAATGTTGAATGATTTTATCAATTGCTTGGTAAAACGTTTGGATTTGGATTTAACATTTATTTCTGAGCTGGATTGTTTATAGCTGACATTGCTGTGATAAATGTGTCAAGTTATTAAAATTAGAGATGTAGTGAACTGTTCGCTGTGAACTAATTTGCGCGAACATCGGGTGTTCGTAAGTTCGCGAACTTTCCGCATATGTTCGCAATTTGGGTTCGCGTGGCGTTTTTCCGCTGCGTTTTTTCTCGGCCTAAAAATGCCGCACAAGCCACACATGGCGTTTTTCAGCAAATCCCGTTTCCATGGTGCTAATAGCGCGAAATAGCAAAAAATGCCGCGTATTTCCGCTAGGTCTGCCAGCTGCCTTTGCGGTTTTACGCAATGCTGTGTCAACAAAGTATTTTTCAGAGAATTTTTTGCCCTTGACCCCCTCCTGCATGCTACTGTCCAGGTCGTGGCACCCTTTAAACAACTTTAAAATCAGTTTTCTGGCCAGAAATGGCTTTTCTAGGTTTTAAAGTTTGCCTTCCCATTGAAGTCTATGGGGTTCGCAAAGTTCGCGAATATTTGCACTTTTTGGCGTAAGTTCGTGAACGCGTTTGCGAACTTTTTTTTGAGGTTCGCTACATCCCTAATTAAAATCTCTCCTGACTCACAAGAAAGTGTCCCTTTACTTTTGTCAAAGGGTGTATTTTTTTGCGGCAACTTATTTGTCTCTGCCACGCCTGGTGAAAAAATGTGTTCATCACTAATAAAAATCTGTATTAGCAAAATTAAGGAAATTAAAAAAAGACTATTAGTAACAATATGCTTTTTATTCTCTTAAAATATTGCAAAACAATTCTATGCCTTGCTCCAGGAAAAATAATAACCAGAGACATAAACGCATCTGTGATACATGAATTATCTGCATAAAGTCACACACCACATGCTGTGATTATAATGTTTGTTATCACTGATGCACATGCTACAAACAGCTATCAAACAATTATGTCCATATAAAGTGTTCTAAAGAACAGTAGCTGGTACATCTTTCATGGTTTCATTACCATATTAAATTAAAGTGTTTATTTAACCCATTTTTGAAGGAATAACCCACCAAAAACTTAATAAATTAATGTTTACATTTCAGTTACTTACCTTACCTATGGTATGCTGTGTATTAAAGGACAAGGAAAGCCTAACAAAGATATCTTTCCAGCAGATAGGACACCATTAAAGAAATCCATCAAGCCTTACCAATATTTCCTAAAACTCTCAATTTGCCCTGCAGCATTAATTGTATCATACACAAATACTATTAATACTTCCATTCAAGTCCTGCTACACAAACTAAGACCACCTGCTGCACCTGAGAAACAGTTATTCAGATACATTTGCATTTGTGCATAAAGATTCAGAGCCTGAAAGTTTTATTGATGACACACAAGTGAGATCATCAATGTTTGCATCAAAAGTGACATACCATGTGCACCAAGTGCAGAACACTTTGTGGCACATTCATCAAATCACGAGTTCGAATCACGAACGATCATAAACGGCGGGAAAACCTTTCCAACTTTGATCCTTCTGTGCATGATTTTGGAAGCCTCCCATAGGACTCAATGGCACTCTGCAGCTCCAACCTGGCCCAAGGAAAGTCTCCCATAGGGCTCAATGGCACTCTGCAGCTCCAACCTGGCCCAAGGAAAGTCTCCCATAGGGCTCAATGGCACTCTGCAGCTCCAACCTGGCCCAAGGAAAGTCTCCCATAGGGCTCAATGGCACTCTGCAGCTCCAACCCGGCCCAAGGAAAGTCTCCCATAGGGCTCAATGGCACTCTGCAGCTCCAACCCGGCCCAAGGAAAGTCTCCCATAGGGCTCAATGGCACTCTGCAGCTCCAACCTGGCCCAAGGAAAGCCTCCCATAGGGCTCAATGGCACTCTGCAGCTCCAACCTGGCCCAAGTGAAGTCTCCCATAGGGCTCAATGGCACTCTGCAGCTCCAACCTGGCCCAAGGAAAGTCTCCCATAGGACTCAATGGCACTCTGCAGCTCCAACCTGGCCCAAGGAAAGTCTCCCATAGGGCTCAATGGCACTCTGCAGCTCCAACCTGGCCCAAGGAAAGTCTCCCATAGGGCTCAATGGCACTCTGCAGCTCCAACCCGGCCCAAGGAAAGTCTCCCATAGGGCTCAATGGCACTCTGCAGCTCCAACCCGGCCCAAGGAAAGTCTCCCATAGGGCTCAATGGCACTCTGCAGCTCCAACCCGGCCCAAGGAAAGTCTCCCATAGGGCTCAATGGCACTCTGCAGCTCCAACCTGGCCCAAGGAAAGCCTCCCATAGGGCTCAATGGCACTCTGCAGCTCCAACCTGGCCCAAGTGAAGTCTCCCATAGGGCTCAATGGCACTCTGCAGCTCCAACCTGGCCCAAGGAAAGTCTCCCATAGGACTCAATGGCACTCTGCAGCTCCAACCCGGCCCAAGGAAAGCCTCCCATAGGGCTCAATGGCACTCTGCAGCTCCAACCTGGCCCAAGGAAAGTCTCCCATAGGGCTCAATGGCACTCTGCAGCTCCAACCCGGCCCAAGGAAAGCCTCCCATAGGGCTCAATGGCACTCTGCAGCTCTAACCTGGCCCAAGGGAAGTCTCCCATAGGACTCAATGGCACTCTGCAGCTCCAACCTGGCCCAAGGAAAGCCTCCCATAGGGCTCAATGGCACTGTGCAGCTCCAACCGGGCCCAAGGAAAGTCACCGAAGCTTGAATGAATCCGAAACTTTCGTACTCGGCACAACAATACGATTTTGTCGCACAAATTTTGTTGCAAAGTACGAAAAAGTTGAGCAAGGTACGAAATTGTTGCAGAAAATACAGTCAGTACGAAAAAGACGCATTCGGAGCGTTCATACGTTAAAAAAATGTGCCCTTTGTGTCTGTGGTTACATTAGAGGATCCAAGATGGCGACTGCTAATGCTGATGTGGTCAAGATATTTATTAGATTTCTGAAAAAATAATGGCTAATGGATTTGCAAAAATAAACCTAGTGATTTGGATGGGGGATGAGGCCTATTGACGGGAGAGTTGATGTTCGAAGGTTTCCTTATTGCATTGCATTGATCTCCTTGCCCACAATGGAACATAGACTGTGCCCTCTGCCACTCCTGTATTTCCAAATTTTCCTAAGGGAGCTGATAAGAATGAATAGATATGTTACTGTAATAAGTGGAGGAATTAAGAGATTGTCTAGTACTTATAGGACATATTATACTTACTGTATAAGTTGCTGCCAGTAATGAAGCACCAGCATTCTCCTTTTACTTTCTAGGCTTCACAGTTGACTTGTCTCACCTCCAGTGATGCCTTTTAATAACTCTCAATGCCCAAAAGAGCATATGTATACCAAGGGTTGGCACACTGGGCAGCTAAACAGTCACTTTATTCCTAGAGGTTACTGAAAATGAACCAGGTCTGGAGAGTAAATAAGGGGGAGACCTAAGGCATAATTTTGCCTGTATAATGTTACATCACCAAGGAATCAGAACAGCAGCCTAGTACCATAATATTGCCAATTTAAGTTATACATGTCCTTTTAAGGAGAAGGAAAGGTATGATCACTAGTGATTGTAATCACTTACCTTATACCCAGGGCCAGTGCTCCTGTTTGCACAAAACTGCACTGGCTTGGGGTACCAGTGAGTAAGTGATCCTCTTACTTCTTCTGTCTTTGCACTATTTGCGCATGTACAGTAAAAAGCCGAACTTTAACAAAAAAGCCAGCTTTTTCACTGTTCTGTGCATGCGTCGGCCACAAGATCAGGAAGAGAGAGGACAGAAGGAAGAGAATTGCTTGCGTGGAAGTACCCCAAGTCGGTGCAGTTTTCTGCTCACATGGGCACCGCCCTGGGGTATCAGGTAAGTAATTACGATCACTGGGGGAGCCTAACATTTAGCACCCCCAGTGATTGTATCTATTCTGCTCATTTAACAGTTGTTCACCACAGCCCTGTACACCTGGAAGATTGTAAAAATAGCCATACTTGGTTACAGACTACTATATCAAGTCCTCCCATTTTTATGCTAAAGTACAGTAGAATCAAATGGGAATAAGCTACCTAATATTAGTATAGTAATGAAATCAGTGCCTAGAGCAAATCTGTTCAGACTTGTATTTATTAATAGCAAGGGAAATCCAACTACTTTACTGACTAGATTGCCCATAAAAAGAGCACTATGAACTGTTTTAAATAACTGGTTTGTAAATGTACTTACATTTAATGATCCAGTTTCAGATTGCAGCCAGTTGTCTCAGAGTCAGTAATGATAAATGAAACATGGAGACATAACAGACAAGGAGACAGGAAAATGCAGGAGATAGAAAGCTGAACTCTGCTGCAACCAAACAATAAAGAATATTAGAATATGGTTTTGACTGATTGATTGCAAGATGAAAGCTTTCAATGGGGTAATATTTATTTTGTGCATTTGTAAACAATAATATAGAAGATAGTCAAAATATAGACAAATATTTAGGCCAATAGCAAATGAGGCATTTCTGCTGATGCCCATTTATGATGACACCAGTTACTATGTTAAACTATGTTAAACTATGTTAAACGTTTGCTCTTCAACTGGGCCACAAACTTATTTCCTGATGTGCATAAGTACCTGTAGTTGTGGGACAACAACAATATCATTTTGCCAGACCAACTTTACTAGTTGTTTATGAGAAAAAACATTAGTTAATGACTCTGTCTGCCTAAATTGAAAAAAATCATATGAGTTGATAATGATATGAAGTTTGCTTTGAAAACAAATAAATATTTTGTATCAATCAATGCAAAGTGTTTTACATGCAGTAAATAGGGGCCTATTTATTATTGCTTAAAGTGCTACTGACACTAAAAAACTACTCTTCAAAATATTTATGTACATAAAAAGTTCCCTATAGGTCATGTTGATTGTTCTTCACTGAGAGAGCTGCTTTTGTAAGTGTTACTTGAAGTTCCTAAACCTGACTGTCCCTTCTCAGCCTGTCAGTTATAGCTTCTAATGCTAACGGACTCCTGCTGCACCAATATGGCAGCCCCCTCATAGAGGAACATGGGGGATCAGATAGGTAATGTAAAAGTATTGGGCAAATACTTTTAAGGCAAAATTATAAATAGCATGCTAAAACAATGTTATGATAGATGTAAAAAAAGGTTTAATTTTTGGTGTCAGTATCTGTTTAAGCCTTCGGGAAACCTCAAATACCTCTGCAATTATTTTTTCCTGAATTGGCCCCTAAAAACTGCCAAACTTTTTTTTTTTAATAACTTAAGTTGGTATTTGGGCCCAAAACCCAGAGTAAAACCCAGCGCTTAAGGGGCAGATGTTCCCCCCCAAAAAAAACATCCATTGAAAGGAACTGATGTCAGCACAGGCTGTCTCAGCATGACATGAATCAGGAGTGTGATGTTTCACTTGGCGCATTTGCGAAAATATGTTTCATGAGAACGGAGCTGTTGTCGCATGACTGCACAAAGAAATTTTGAAAGCTTATTCTTTCTGCTTGCTGTTTCCGGAGTTTCATATATCGCTTTAAAAAAAAAAAGTAGCAAAAAACAATTTACAGAGTAAAAAGATGACAAAGGATAGCATGCATGCAATGTAAATAACATTAGAGACTTCTACCTATAGCACAGCACCTTTTACATTATTAATAACCTAAATTTGGCTTGACTTGCTGGCATATGCTGATGCCAGGGCTAGCCACAGTTCTGCTGACTTGGTTGGTATTCGATCACTACTAGTGATAGGCAAATCTGTCCTGTTTCACTTCCCCAAAAAATTGTTGTGAAATTGGCCTCTGACCAATTGGCCTCTGCCAGTAACAAGGGCTGGCTTTTTAAAACATTTTATGTTCCTTCAAATGTTTATTTTCTTTTAATTTTCAGGTGCAGACATATTAAGGGCAATTTCTGGGTCACAGCCACAAGTGCAGGCCCTCTAAAATGTTTTTGACGCCATTTATTAAAGGAACTTGCATTCAAGCATACTTGCACTTTTGCATTTGCGCTGAGCCAATACATCTGCCCTGCCTGCTGAATCATAAGTGTACCTATTAAAGCTGGGAAACCAAGAATGTGATGGTAGCTCCAAGGTACTAACAGCAAGTAGTATCAATAGGTTCAGTAGACTTGCCTCAAAAGAATAACATGCTAATGCTGTTTTAACACTGTTTGCTAAATCCCCACTCCAAACATGGTGGATGCAACTCACATCTAACTGCATTAGTTTCAACCTTTTGGGTTCAATTGCTGGGTGCAACTCCCTGTTTGGCTGAAATTACCAGAGAATTCTATGAAAAAAAGACCCTTATAATGTATTGTATTGCTTTCCCATCAATATGGATTTATGACAGTTAGAATCATGTTTCATTATAACAGAGAATAAGGAAATCATTAAAAAAAAAAAAAAAAAAAGAGAATTATTTGCTTAGAATAGAGTCTATGGGAGATTGCCTTACCGTAATTCTGAGATTTCTGGATAACGTGTTCCAGACAAGGTATTGCATACAAGCATAATAATGTTACAGAAAAGGTTTCCTTTTATCACAACAAGGGTTTCTTCTTTGTGCATGTTACACTATAAGGCATGTGTGATTTACATATTCACACCTTTATATTTTATTAACATGCCTGGAGGGCAGATCCACTATTTTGATTTTTCGCATTTGGTAACTAAGTTTTGAACCATTTTCTAAAATGCACTCTGTGCATGTGTATTGCATCTTTAAATAATGATAATGCTGCTGCACTTATGATGATAATAATCTACACTTTAAAAGGCTAGTCACATCAAAAAACTTCAAGGCTTCACATGAATTTAAATGATTTATTCTTACTGTTTTTTTGTATAAAAAGTGTGTGTTCACCAAAATGTTGCTTATCAGCTAAGTTTTTTTTTAGAAATACAATACATTTTGTAGTTGAGAGGTTGGTTAACATGGTCAAACCTTCTAAGCTTTTAACAAACGTCCAATATAAACATTTCTTATACAAAGCAGGATTGTTTTTTGCTGATGCTTTATTACTGGTGGGTGTTGGTCAGACAGATATAACTTATATGGGTAAGGACATATGCTACGTTTTGTGTGTGTGTGTATTTATATCTATATCCACATTTAGTCATTTATATATATATATATATATATATATATATATACACACACATATTTCTATAAAAGGCATGTGCATTAAAGGAACCACCAATATGCCTATTACTTATTAACTTGATATATGTCTGAAATATTTCATGTTCTTTATTAATTTGAGTTCCCTGAAAGGTTTCTCCTAAAAAGGTCAAACACTGCATTTCATTCAAAATTTTATGTCATCACCTAATGAATCTGAAAGTGAAAGACACAATACAATTCTATGCAAGACTAAAAACACACCAAATACAAAAAGCAAGATAATATGTATTGTTTGTTCCTTTAATGACTATTCTTCTCTAGAAAAGTGGAAATTTGTCTGATTGTGAAGGATATTTCCAGCATTATTAGCAAGTAATACTTGGCCGAGATCCAGCAAGGTGTGACCTGAGCTGTAGTTGGGTTTTTTGTCAGTTGGAAGAAAATATGTTTATTTTCCAAAGATATTTGTTGCAACCTTTTGCTCAAATAGTTTGAAATTCTTTTATGCACAGTTACCACATTTGTTTACTACTACCAAATCAAATCTGTCATTTATAATGATCCACATGATAGCTCTGGCTTTCGTGGGAATTCTGCTATTTCCTGGTCCAGCTCTATGAATGGATCACCTTTTGTTTGGGTCAAGCACAGATGCATTAATTAATGCGTGCTGTCGCCCATATTTAAACGTTAAATTTCACTGACCATAATTATTAATATGAGAGAGAGAAACTCGGTAATCAATGTCAAACACAGTCTGGCACCTCTTATGACCACCTCATAAATTATTCTCCCCATTGCCTCAGTCTTTTAACAATGCACAAAAACCACAAGGTTTCTACAAAATGTAAGCCCAATAATGTGGTTGTTTGAATGGCAAACAAATTTGTCTTTTTGATTATTCCATGGGCAGCTTGGTTATGTATCCAAGCTTTAAACTGTAAGAAATGTACACAGAACGGAAATTATATAGGAGTAATTATGTGAAGGAAAGCTTATGCTCTACTCCCTCTGAGTGCGGTTTATATACCACAAAGCCACTATAATATTCATGTAAAAAATGCTTAACACAATTTAGTATATATGAAAAAAAGAAATATGAACATAATGCACTCCATATTCTTAGGGTTTTATTAAAAAAAATCCATTCTGAGAATATGAAGATTAAGGAAAAAGTGTTGATGAAGAGCAATTAAATGGATGATGCATTCATTTGTGACACTTCAAATGAATTCTTCCCCCATAACATTTGCTACAGTAGAAGGATTTTAAAGATGCTTCATAACAAATTAGCATTATCAGGAAAAGATCTGAAATTTCTTGCTTTCACCTATGCCATTTGTTGGTTTTGGCACTTTTTTGTATAGGTGTGTTATACAAATGACAAGGTGCCAGTCATTCAGGCTGTGAGATACCAGCATAGTCTGTTCTTGGCTGCAGTAATTTACACTTGGCTGAACACCTCTCAACAAGTAATCACTTAAATACCTGCAGATTTCAAGGAACGAGGTGTAAATATATATTGTATTTTGTGTTAAAAAATTTTTTTTTTACAGAAATTAAATATTCTAAAATTAGGATGTCCAAGTTGAAGCATTCCAGGTGTTCGTAAGCTGCAACTAGAAGCACCCACTGCAAACGACACTCTGAGTGAAGGTTGGGCAACCTTGTTATGTGAATAAATCCTGCTAAACTTTAGAGTGTAATTCGTGTTGTATCAAGTAGACATCAGTATTCTGATACAAACTGCACCTAGTCTTATATTTTTGTGCTTTATGCTTGATATTTGCATTTTTTGTTCTGACCACTGTCTGTTTACTACAATAAAATCAACCAGTAATGGACATTTTGAAGTTAGAAAAAAAGCCTAAAAAACACCATAAAATAAGAACAAAAACTGAACACTCACAGTCTGTTTTTGGTTGTAAGGGACAGTGACCCTAACAACCAGATAGCATTTTCAGTTGTTGGCTAGAAGTAGATAGAATAAGAATGTAAATAAACACACAACATAATTAATAAAGACAAACTGAAATTCTGCTTAGAACTTAGAAGATATTGGGGGGCACCGGGAACCTGTGAGACTCATCCACATGTTTTAGGACATCTCACTGCACACAGCTTGCAGAAGGAGCTTGTTACACAAAGCAAAAAAAGTTAACTGACCGCTTCCCTCATGTCCTCACCTTTATACCTTCCTCTTTCACACCTGCCAGGGGGAGGGAAGCCCTGCTGATTAGAGAGTCACATACCCCACACCCCCAGCCAACTAAAACTCCTACCTCCAAGAATAATAGGTCTCATGGGTCTCCATTTAAACAATTGCAGCTATCGTTAATTTCACTAAAATATAATACAGATATTATGAAAACTCCAAAGGAGAGTCTGATGCGTACTTTCAGGTTTCCGGAAACATAGGGAGGCTGAATTAGTGATTTTTGAATTATGAGTTTCAGCTGGAGCAATCATAAAGAAAACCCTGCAGCACAACCTTTGTAAATTCTCAACACAAATATGTTATAAAGCAACATCAAATCGCCCTCCATGAAAAACATATATATTTTTTTTTAATTCCCTGCTCTTCTAAACCTCTGTAAGCCTCCCTATATTTCTCATTGTCCTAGTTATGCTGGCTACTTGCTTCAAAGATTCAGCATCTGATTCATTCAATGAAAATCTGTTGCGCCTATTGATGCAGCCTGTTGTGGAAACCCTGGAATTACTGCCACAATCAGAGTGGTGGTGGCTCCAGGATTACCAGGCATCAATGGGTGAAGTTGTGCACAATTCATCAGAGCAGACAGAATGAGTGGATAGGAACTTAGCGAAACTATACAGATGTGCAAGTAGCATGTTACGGTGCACACAATATAAATAGGGTAGGAAAACCAAAGTGCAAATGATTGGTTCCCACATTTGCTGCCTATTCTACCTCATTCAAACTGTCAGTGTTATTTTATTTTAAAGGACTGAAATAATAATAAAACTAATAATATTTCAATTACACATTCAAATAAAACTGATCTCTACAGCAATATTTGGAATATTGTTCTTGAATAAATAAGGCAATTAAAAGTCTTAAGTTTCCTGACTGTAAGTTAGGCCTTCATCTCATTTCCAAGATCAAAAAGGAGTACAAATTGTCAATGGTCAGATTTTCCTGCTGCTTCATGAAACTGCAACATAGGCTCATTTGAAATAAATATGGTCCAGACAGATTTAATAGCATTAGTATATTGATGTGTGTGTGGTGGGAGGGGGATTCTTTCTTTCAGATGTGCAGTATCCATGTAGTGTCTGCATGTATTAAAATGATGGCCAAGAAGAAGACCAGGCAGAGCAAATTTGATTAACATTGATAAAACAAAGCAGGAAATGTATATGGTTTGCCACAAAACCATTTTCATTACAAGAAGCTTTTAGACAGCTCCACTAACATTTGAATTTTCTTAGCTTGTTACATTTCCACCAATCACAACGATCATTTTACAGATTCAACAAGTAAATACATGATAATAGCTGTCTGTTGCGAGACTGCATATTTTATGGATAGCTCACTAAATTCCGGTCCAGGTTTTTATCCCATAAAATTGGAACAAGCAGCTTTTACTTCAAATACACAACCTGAATAGAATATTATCTTGAGCCAACATTTGTAAAACTGACACATGAAACAAAAAATACATGAAACATATGTTACTGAACAGCATAAATCCCCTATCTAAAGGTTTCCTGTGCTTTACAATAAAAGTGATTTTGAAACATGCATGCAGCCAGCTGTGGGGTGGAATGCCCGACATATGTTCTTACAGGAAGGCTCTGTTATTGTCCATGTAAATATGAATCAACCCCAAAGAATTGTCCATCCTTTTCACGAGCTATCCTTTGACTCTGTATTTTAAATGCTTTACAGGACGCAAGACAGCTGCTACTTACAGTAAAAAACATTTTCGCAGAACGAGGGAGGCAGCAGAATCCACACAAAAAAGGCCTGCTTTTATCTAATACTTAAATATTACTTTCTATATTATCACACACATACATATGTACAGTGGAGGAAATAATTATTTGACCCCTCACTGATTTTGTAAGTTTGTCCAATGACAAAGAAATGAAAGGTCTCAGAACAGTATCATTTCAATGGTAGGTTTATTTTAACAGTGGCAGATAGCACATCAAAAGGAAAATCGAAAAAATAACTTTAAATAAAAGATAGCAACTGATTTGCATTTCATTGAGTGAAATAAGTTTTTGAACCCTCTAACAAAAAAAGACTTAATACTTAGTGGAAAAACCCTTGTTTGCAAGCACAGAGGTCAAACGTTTCTTGTAATTGATGACCAAGTTTGCGCACATTTTAGGAGGAATGTTGGTCCCACTCCTCTTTGCAGATCATCTCTAAATCCCTAAGGTTTCGAGGCTGTCTCTGTGCAACTCTGAGCTTGAGCTCCCTCCATAGGTTTTCTATTGGATTAAGGTCCGGAGACTGACTAGGCCACTCCATGACCTTAATGTGCTTCTTCTTGAGCCACTCCTTTGTTGCCTTTGCTGTATGTTTTGGGTCATTGTCGTGCTGGAACACCCATCCACGACCCATTTTCAGTTTCCTGGCAGAGGGAAGGAGGTTGTCGTTCAGGATTTCACGATACATGGCTCCGTCCATTTTCCCGTTAATGCGAATAAGTTGTCCTGTGCCCTTAGCAGAAAAACACCCCCAAAGCAAAATGTTTCCACCCCCATGCTTGACGGTGGGGACGGTGTTTTGGGGGTCATAGGCAGCATTTTTCTTCCTCCAAACACAGCGAGTTGAG
Organism: Xenopus tropicalis; assembly: GCF_000004195.4. Taxonomy (NCBI): domain Eukaryota; kingdom Metazoa; phylum Chordata; class Amphibia; order Anura; family Pipidae; genus Xenopus; species Xenopus tropicalis. The sequence goes on along the minus strand of NC_030681.2, from coordinate 30,938,822 downwards.
TTAATGCCAAAGAGCTCTATTTTGGTCTCATCAGACCACAGCACCTTCTCCCAGTCACTCACAGAATCATTCAGGTGTTCATTGGCAAACTTCAGATGGGCCTGCACATGTGCCTTCTTGAGCAGGGGGATCTTGCGAGCCCTGCAGGATTTTAATCCATTGCGGTGTAATGTGTTTCCAATGGTTTTCTTGGTGACTGTGGTCCCTGCTAATTTGAGGTCATTAACTAACTCCTCCCGTGTAGTTCTAGGATGCTTTTTCACCTTTCTCAGAATCATTGACACCCCACGAGGTGAGATCTTGCGTGGAGCCCCAGAGCGAGGTCGATTGATGGTCATTTTGTGCTCCTTCCATTTTCGAACAATCGCACCAACAGTTGTCACCTTCTCTCCCAGCTTCTTGCTAATGGTTTTGTAGCCCATTCCAGCCTTGTGCAGGTCTACAATTTTGTCTCTGACATCCTTGGACAGCTCTTTGGTCTTTCCCATGTTGGAGAGTTTGGAGTCTGCTTGATTGATTGATTCTGTGGACAGGTGTCTTTTATACAGGTGACTAGTTAAGACAGGTGTCCTTAATGAGGTTGACTAATTGAGTAGAAGTGTCTAACCACTCTGTGGGAGCCAGAACTCTTAATGGTTGGTAGGGGTTCAAAAACTTATTTCACTCAATGAAATGCAAATCAGTTGCTATCTTTTATTTAAAGTAATTTTTTCGATTTTCCTTTTGATGTGCTATCTGCCACTGTTAAAATAAACCTACCATTGAAATGATACTGTTCTGAGACCTTTCATTTCTTTGTCATTGGACAAACTTACAAAATCAGTGAGGGGTCAAATAATTATTTCCTCCACTGTATATCACCAAATACATACTGGATTTTGTAGGCACAGTGAGTCCAAACCTTAGAAATCTACAGTCTAAGGGGGCTTCAATGTAACATAGCATTTTAAATGTAATAACAGGGTTAATTTCAACCATCCACAAACGCTCTGAGCATTTGTTCAATCGGTCCAATCGTATTTTCCGCAACTTTTTCGTACCTTGCACAACTTTTTCGGCAATTTCGCAACCTTTTTGCCGCTTCTGAACGGTTTTACCGCTGTTTACAATTGTTCGGTACGAAAAATTTTGTGACTTTCGGATCATCAATACGATATTATTGTGACTAATACATTTTTTTCGTAAGCATTTTTGTGATCTTCAGAAATTTTCGTTTCTAATCCGAATTTTTCCCATTCGGGATTCACTGCTGGGACAAAACATTTTTCAAAGGATCATAAGAAGCTGATATGAAACTCAGGGTTGCAAAACCCCATTCCATAACTTTCTCCAATGAATCACACCTTCTCCCTAATAATATTTTTAGAGACCATCATTTTCTAAAAGCACAGGACACAAACAATGATTTCGTTATTTTTTTCAGTCATTATTTAAAGTATTATTTACCATTATTTATTGGCGCACCTATTTTATTAGGAAGCAAATGCCAATGCATGCAATATGTCTTGAAAGAGATACTGAGCACTGTTTATCTACATAAAGCCTAGAATATAGCAATTTAGTAACTGTTTTATCAGATGCTGGAGCAGCTGAATCCCCTGTACTTTGGCAAGAAAACTAAGTTTAGTCAATGAAGAAATTAAATTTTCTTTAACAAAATAATGCAGCCAGACACATTCACCTTCAATGAGATCTTCTGGCATGCTAAATTGCTAATCCATAACACAAGCCAGTGCTTTGTTTTGAAAAACACACTTAAGGTTTGCTTTCTGGCAAACAGTTCCAGACGTGAAAAGGCCAAGCTGGGATGGGGGGGGGGGGGGAAGAAAAGGGAAATAAAAAGTCAAAGAAGAAAAGGAGACTGTTCTATAATAAGGTTACCAGATGGTTTACAGCCATCAAAGACAGCTGAGCTTGTTCTGGTTCATTAACTTCTATCCTACTGAATTTTGAAAGTTGATGTCCTCCTTGTCTTAAGCAGATGAAGAATGAACGCATAAAGCTAAAACAGTTCACCAGTGATGCCACCAAATAATGGCATGCCCTGTAAAGGTACATAAGGCATTCAACAATAATCTATAGAGAAGAATGGCACTTTGGTGGGAAGCTTTCCAGCAGGTTTAGATTTTTTTACTCACAAGGTCCGGTATAGGCAGTAGCCTCAGATGCCTTTTTTTAATACAAAGGAAAAATGCAATTCAATGTAAATATGTTTGAATATATAGACAAAATGAATAAAATGAAATCTAAATCTAAAAAAAAAATCTAAAGTCAAACTGCAACACTTTTAGCACTTTGTTTTGAATTGCATCCATTGTATAACACTATTTAGGTGTTAACTGTATATGGTTTGATGGACAAGAATTCACTAGTCCAGTGAAATAAAAACCCCAGGCCAGTGCTTTTTAGTAAGAACTGCACCACAGCTATTTTACAAGCCTAATTCTTTGCACAGTTGATTGCAGGTCCAAATGTAAATTTAAATATTAAAGGGAACCTGTCACCCAAATAAATAATTCCAAATTATTTTCTATTGGGTGTGTCAAGCAAAATAAGCTTCACTTACACTATAGAAATTATTTATATCTTATTTTCTTCAGCTTTGAAATTCATAATTGAAGCAAGCAGGCAGGTACCATTTTGTGGATACTGTTATTAAGACAAGCTGTGCATCTTGCCAAAATCTTGTTTATGTGCCAGTATGGGGGGGACCTGATACCCATGTCCATGCACTGGTTACAAAATTAGACGGTGAGGAGGGAGGGGGGGGGGTGGAAGAAGTGCAGCAACATCTAAGAAGTTCTGAATTGAAAGTGAAAGTAACTATCTGCCCCACTTCTGTGCCTTAGAGGCAGTGTCAGACTGGCCAACCAGGATACCAGGAAAACTCCAGATGGGCCCTCCTGCTCCTAACCATTTGGCCTTTTTCATGGTCATTCCCCATTTCTGAATGGGAAGAAAGAGGAGAAAAAGATGGGAGGATAGATGCTAGCATGTAAATAAGAGACTAGGAGAATAAAGAGATTGGGTGGGGAAAGGAGGAAAAATAGTTTGGAAAGTGGACCTAGGTTCTAATGGTTTCTGGTGGGCCCCTGGGGTCCCAGTCCAACACTGCTAAGAGGGCCAGGCAATTTATGATTGAAAGCTGGGATTTTTAAATGCTTTTATAATGGGCATTGATGTTTTAATAAAAAACGAGTTTGAGTTTTATGTTTCATTTGAAAAGGGCTTTTTTATACAGCTTCTTATGCCTGGGTGACAGGTCCACTTTTTTACTTCAGTTGTGCAGTCATTTAAATTCACATGACATTCTGTTTGCAAAAAAACAGCAAAGTTCAGCCAAATCTTTAGAAAATTCTTGAATTAGCCCCTCCCACACTGTATTGTTACATACCAGATTTCCTTGACTAAAGGCTGATGCAGATTTTTAAGCGGTGCATTGTTTTCTCTAGTTCCAATAATTCAAGGCAACTAATTTGCACAAAGGCAGGCTATCTACCTGTTGAATGGCAGCTATGAGTTACAACAGCATTTTTTCTTTTAAAAAAAAAAAAACATTATGTTTTAGCCCTATTTCTAATCCCTTTCATGTGGAAAGAGACCACCACATATGAAGTCTCTTAAATCTGGCATGCTTCCCACCACTGTTCCATATCCTAGGGTTATGGAAGGTGCTTATAAATAATACTGCTGTACTACTAGGCATTATGAACATCACATATGGAATGTGTGGAAAAGTATGCAATCATAAAATATATTTCCTCTGTGGTACAAAGAGTTCTTGGAAAATATTTTCAAATGTTGGCAACTATGACACTGAGAATAGACTGTATTTCCACTGATCTTTGTATTTCCAGGACTTTCCACCTGTTGTCTCAGACTGTGGACAGCTGAAGGAGTAATGCTAACAAGGGCTGTTGTCTGGACATCCCATAATGGTTAGCTTTGCTGACTTGAAGCGGCAATCACAGGTTTTATATAGGAGGGTTCTATCATTGCCCTGTTATATTCCTTTATTTATATAGTGATTTACCTAAACCGTACAACATTCACAGTCCATACTACAGTCTAAGGCACCAATTATTTAGCTATTTTTTTGGTGCCCTATGAAAGTCTACAAACTATCTTGCCTGCAGTGCTTACAATTGCTATTTGTAGGATTAATTAGCATTTTTCAGAAAGGTCACCTTTGAAGATTGTTTAAAAAAAACCATTATGCACAGTCAATGCACCTTTAACTCTGTTGTGAGATGTGTCAAAAAAGTTTTAAATATTCAACCACCTATTTATATTGTTTTTAAAAATTGTTTTTAAAATTCCGCAATAACTAACACTTGTAGATTATATCTATATATACACCCTACAGAAATGTATAAGAGCTAAACTACACAAGAGCTTTTGTAGGATGATCCAGGATCAACAGAATGCATCCTACAAGTTGGAGGTAGTTGCATGGGTTAAAAAATAATGAGACTGATAGAAAAATCTGATGTGTAAACTATATGAAAGACTTGCCATCTGACACGACGCGCCTGTCGGGATTGCTGCATGCTGCGTCTGCATCTGACAAAATAAAAGCTGATGGTGTCTGAAAGACTTTTTTTTAGTAAAGGTATATTAACCCGTTTCTCTTTCTATATACAGTATTAAACAGACATAAATTATTAAACCTCAGAACACTTTCTGGCCTCTAGCAATAATTGTTTTAATCAAAGTATAAGTATTTAAATCAAAGCATAAGAATAAACTTTTAGAACAAATGTTTTTCTACTTTCATGTTATTGCATTGGAATGTTAAGCAGAGCTTTGCAAAGAGCAGATATTGCACCCCTCCATTTAATGTGTGCAACCTTAGGCCCAGGCCTTTGTGTCCATTCCACAAAGCAGTAGAAAAAAACATGTTATGATATGCAGCATATACAGTTCTTTTTTTCTCCTATATCTTTCCATGTTTACTTTATTATGAGAATCCAGACAGCTTGGGAATCACTGCTATAACATTTTTGGCATCTCTTATAAAATAATTTCAATACTGCCTGCACTAGCTGGTGGGAAGTGATGTGCGCTGTTTTTTTGTTGAGGCTTAAAGGCATGGCCTTAAATCGCCCCATGTGTTATTGTCCTTAAAGGACAATGAAAGGTTAATATAAATTAAAAGTAAGTCTAAAGGCATTCTTTTTAAGTACTTACTGCATATCTAAATTCCCAGATCCCTGCTTGCTTCTCTGAGATATGGCACTGGCAGCCTACAGCAGCGTGAAGCCTACAGTGACATCACTGAAATCTCTCTCCCCTTCCTGTAGGTGCCAGCGGCAGCCTTCCTATTCTCTGAGCATGTGTGTAACTTGATCCTGTCTGCTGTTCTAAGCTACACATGCCCACCAGCCAATCAGAAGCGGATCTGGCAGGGGGGAGGGGGGAGGGAATGAAACACATGTGCACTATGAAGCAAGGAGGGAAAGGATGGGAGAATACCTTTTTAGAGATGGCTGCCTGTTCTAGAAAATGTGAAGTAAGTGTGACTGAGTAAATATGTGATTAGGTGAGCCAAAAGTGTGGCGTTTTTACTAAACAATAGGAGGACTATTGGGCAGTATGCTTTTTACATTTTGACTTGCATTCTCCTTTAAATCAATATATTTTATGCAAACCTCAATTTCTCTCTTACCATACCATTATGGAAAAAAAAGCCAAAAGACTTGAAAAAACTTTTGGCCAATTTCAGTGTACAGGTACAGGATCTGTTATCTAGAATGCTCGGGACCTGGGGTCTTCCGGATAAGGGATCTTTCCGTAGTTTGGATCTCCATGCTTTAAATTTACTAAAAAATCATTTAAAAATTAAATAAACCCAATAGGATTGTTTTGCCTCCAATAAGGCTTAATAATGTCTTAGTTTGGATCAGGTACAAGGTAATGTTTTATTATTACAGAGAAAAAGGAAATAATTTCGAAAAATTAGAATCATTTGTTTAAATTGTAATCTATGGGAGATGGCCTTTCCGTAATTTGGAACTTTCTGGATAACGGGTTTCCGGATAATGGATCCCATACCTCTACTCGCCTAAATGAGCCCTTTTTTGTTGCTAAATTGTGAAAAATCTGCCCATTGTTTACACAAAAAACACCAGATGCCAGATCAAAATTATGAAGATTACTCCTGGCCCTAGTTTTCGCAAAAAGCACTTTCATTTAGGTCAAATTGGGAACAGAGGTGCCAGAGGTGTCAGCGGGTATTGTAAGCAATACTCTAAGGAGAGAAAAAAATAACTGTTAAATAATTAACTAAATTAAAAAACAAACAAATTGGGATTTTTCTGTAATTTGGAAACTTCATACCTTAAGTCTACTAAAAATATTAAGGAAACCCAATAGGATAGATTGGGGACCATCGGCTTGTTGATGCGGTCCCCGAACTGACAGTGCCTTACTGGCGTTTTAATTCAATCATTTGGCCCAGAATTAGCCTAAATTCACCCGATATCGCTCACCTGTATGTGGGGATATCAGGAGAAGATCTGCTTGCTTGGCAAAGTCTTAGGGGCACATTTACTAATCCACGAACGTCCAATAAGCGTCCGAACGCGGTTTTTTTCGTATTCATCGGTATTTTGCGATTTTTTCAGAAATTGTCGCAACTTTTTCGTAGCCGTTACTACTCTTTCGCAAAATGTCTCGACTTTTTCGTGACGTTACGACTTGCGCGAATTGTCGCGACTTTTTCGTAGCCATCGCGCCGAGTACGAAAGTTTCGGATTCATTCAAGCGTCGGTATCGTGACTTTCCTTGGGCCGGGTTGGAGCTGCAGAGTGCCATTGAGCCCTATGGGAGACTTTCCTTGGGCCGGGTTGGAGCTGCAGAGTGCCATTGAGCCCTATGGGAGACTTTCCTTGGGCCGGGTTGGAGCTGCAGAGTGCCATTGAGCCCTATGGGAGACTTTCCTTGGGCCGGTATGGAGCTGCAGAGTGCCATTGAGCCCTATGGGAGACTTTCCTTGGGCCGGGTTGGAGCTGCAGAGTGCCATTGAGCCCTATGGGAGACTTTCCTTGGGCCAGGTTGGAGCTGCAGAGTGCCATTGAGCCCTATGGGAGACTTTCCTTGGGTCGGGTTGGAGCTGCAGAGTGCCATTGAGTCCTATGGGAGACTTTCCTTGGGCCGGGTTGGAGCTGCAGAGTGCCATTGAGCCCTATGGGAGACTTTCCTTGGGCCGGGTTGGAGCTGCAGAGTGCCATTGAGCCCTATGAGAGACTTTCCTTGGGCCGGGTTGGAGCTGCAGAGTGCCATTGAGCCCTATGGGAGACTTTCCTTGGGCCGGGTTGGAGCTGCAGAGTGCCATTGAGCCCTATGGGAGACTTTCCTTGGGCCAGGTTGGAGCTGCAGGGTGCCATTGAGCCCTATGGGAGACTTTCCTTGGGCCAGGTTGGAGCTGCAGAGTGCCATTGAGCCCTATGGGAGACTTTCCTTGGGCCGGGTTAGAGCTGCAGAGTGCCATTGAGCCCTATGGGAGACTTTCCTTGGGCCGGGTTGGAGCTGCAGAGTGCCATTGAGCCCTATGGGAGAATTTTTATTGGGCCGGGTTGGAGCTGCAGAGTGCCATTGAGCCCTATGGGAGACTTTCCTTGGGCCGGGTTGGAGCTGCAGAGTGCCATTGAGCCCTATGGGAGACTTTCCTTGGGCCGGGTTGGAGCTGCAGAGTGCCATTGAGTCCTTTGGGAGACTTTCCTTGGGCCAGGTTGGAGCTGCAGAGTGCCATTGAGTCCTATGGGAGACTTTCCTTGGGCCAGGTTGGAGCTGCAGAGTGCCATTGAGCCCTATGGGAGAATTTTTCTTGGGCCGGGTTGGAGCTGCAGAGTGCCATTGAGCCCTATGGGAGAATTTTTCTTGGGCCGGGTTGGAGCTGCAGAGTGCCATTGAGCCCTATGGGAGACTTTCCTTGGGCCAGGTTGGAGCTGCAGAGTGCCATTGAGCCCTATGGGAGAATTTTTATTGGGCCGGGTTGGAGCTGCAGAGTGCCATTGAGCCCTATGGGAGACTTTCCTTGGGCCGGGTTGGAGCTGCAGAGTGCCATTGAGCCCTATGGGAGACTTTCCTTGGGCCGGGTTGGAGCTGCAGAGTGCCATTGAGTCCTTTGGGAGACTTTCCTTGGGCCAGGTTGGAGCTGCAGAGTGCCATTGAGTCCTATGGGAGACTTTCCTTGGGCCAGGTTGGAGCTGCAGAGTGCCATTGAGCCCTATGGGAGAATTTTTCTTGGGCCGGGTTGGAGCTGCAGAGTGCCATTGAGCCCTATGGGAGAATTTTTCTTGGGCCGGGTTGGAGCTGCAGAGTGCCATTGAGCCCTATGGGAGACTTTCCTTGGGCCAGGTTGGAGCTGCAGAGTGCCATTGAGCCCTATGGGAGAATTTTTCTTGGGCCGGGTTGGAGCTGCAGAGTGCCATTGAGCCCTATGGGAGACTTTCCTTGGGCCAGGTTGGAGCTGCAGAGTGCCATTGAGCCCTATGGGAGAATTTTTCTTGGGCCGGGTTGGAGCTGCAGAGTGCCATTGAGCCCTATGGGAGACTTTCCTTGGGCCGGGTTGGAGCTGCAGAGTGCCATTGAGCCCTATGGGAGACTTTCCTTGGGCCAGGTTGGAGCTGCAGAGTGCCATTGAGCCCTATGGGAGACTTTCCTTGGGCCGGGTTGGAGCTGCAGAGTGCCATTCAGCCCTATGGGAGACTTTCCTTGGGCCAGGTTGGAGCTGCAGAGTGCCATTGAGCCCTATGGGAGGCTTTCCTTGGGCCGGGTTGGAGCTGCAGAGTGCCATTGAGCCCTATGGGAGACTTTCCTTGGGCCAGGTTGGAGCTGCAGAGTGCCATTGAGCCCTATGGGAGACTTTCCTTGGGCCGGGTTGGAGCTGCAGAGTGCCATTGAGCCCTATGGGAGACTTTCCTTGGGCCGGGTTGGAGCTGCAGAGTGCCATTGAGCCCTATGGGAGACTTTCCTTGGGCCAGGTTGGAGCTGTAGAGTGCCATTGAGCCCTATGGGAGACTTTCCTTGGGCCGGGTTGGAGCTGCAGAGTGCCATTGAGCCCTATGGGAGACTTTCCTTGGGCCGGGTTGGAGCTGCAGAGTGCCATTGAGCCCTATGGGAGACTTTCCTTGGGCCGGGTTGGAGCAGCAGAGTGCCATTGAGCCCTATGGGAGACTTTCCTTGGGCCAGGTTGGAGCTGCAGAGTGCCATTGAGCCCTATGGGAGACTTTTCTTGGGCCGGGTTGGAGCTGCAGAGTGCCATTGAGCCCTATGGGAGACTTTCCTTGGGCCAGGTTGGAGCTGCAGAGTGCCATTGAGCCCTATGGGAGGCTTTCCTTGGGCCGGGTTGGAGCTGCAGAGTGCCATTGAGCCCTATGGGAGACTTTCCTTGGGCCAGGTTGGAGCTGCAGAGTGCCATTGAGCCCTATGGGAGACTTTCCTTGGGCCGGGTTGGAGCTGCAGAGTGCCATTGAGCCCTATGGGAGACTTTCCTTGGGCCGGGTTGGAGCTGCAGAGTGCCATTGAGCCCTATGGGAGACTTTCCTTGGGCCGGGTTGGAGCTGCAGAGTGCCATTGAGCCCTATGGGAGACTTTCCTTGGGTCGGGTTGGAGCTGCAGAGTGCCATTGAGCCCTATGGGAGACTTTCCTTGGGTCGGGTTGGAGCTGCAGAGTGCCATTGAGCCCTATGGGAGACTTTCCTTGGGCCAGGTTGGAGCTGCAGAGTGCCATTGAGCCCTATGGGAGACTTTCCTTGGGCCAGGTTGGAGCTGCAGAGTGCCATTGAGCCCTATGGGAGACTTTCCTTGGGCCAGGTTGGAGCTGCAGAGTGCCATTGAGCCCTATGGGAGGCTTTCCTTCGGCCGGGTTGGAGCTGCAGAGTGCCATTGAGCCCTATGGGAGACTTTCCTTGGGCCGGGTTGGAGCTGCAGAGTGCCATTGAGCCCTATGGGAGACTTTCCTTGGGCCAGGTTGGAGCTGCAGAGTGCCATTGAGCCCTATGGGAGACTTTCCTTGGGCCGGGTTGGAGCTGCAGAGTGCCATTGAGCCCTATGGGAGACTTTCCTTGGGCTGGGTTGGAGCTGCAGAGTGCCATTGAGCCTTCCTTGGGCCAGGTTGGAGCTGCAGAGTGCCATTGAGCCCTATGGGAGTCTTTCCTTGGGCCAGGTTGGAGCTGCAGAGTGCCATTGAGTCCTATGGGAGACTTTCCTTGGGCCAGGTTGGAGCTGCAGAGTGCCATTGAGCCCTATGGGAGACTTTCCTTGGGCCGGGTTGGAGCTGCAGAGTGCCATTGAGCCCTATGGGAGACTTTCCTTGGGCCTGGTTGGAGCTGCAGAGTGCCATTGAGCCCTATGGGAGACTTTCCTTGGGCCGGGTTGGAGCTGCAGAGTGCCATTGAGCCCTATGGGAGACTTTCCTTGGGCCGGGTTGGAGCTGCAGAGTGCCATTGAGCCCTATGGAAGACTTTCCTTGGGCCAGGTTGGAGCTGCAGAGTGCCATTGAGCCCTATGGGAGAATTTTTCTTGGGCCGGGTTGGAGCTGCAGAGTGCCATTGAGCCCTATGGGAGACTTTCCTTGGGCCGGGTTGGGGCTGCAGAGTGCCATTGAGCCCTATGGGAGACTTTCCTTGGGCCGGGTTGGAGCTGCAGAGTGCTATTGAGCCCTATGGGAGACTTTCCTTGGGCCAGGTTGGAGCTGCAGAGTGCCATTGAGCCCTATGGGAGACTTTCCTTGGGCCGGGTTGGAGCTGCAGAGTGCTATTGAGCCCTATGGGAGACTTTCCTTGGGCCGGGTTGGAGCTGCAGAGTGCCATTGAGCCCTATGGGAGACTTTCCTTGGGCCGGGTTGGAGCTGCAGAGTGCCATTGAGTCCTATGGGAGACATTCCTTGGGCCAGGTTGGAGCTGCAGAGTGCCATTGAGCTCTATGGGAGACTTTCCTTGGGCCAGGTTGGAGCTGCAGAGTGCCATTGAGCCCTATGGGAGACTTTCCTTGGGCCAGGTTGGAGCTGCAGAGTGCCATTGAGCCCTATGGGAGACTTTCCTTGGGCCGGGTTGGAGCTGCAGAGTGCCATTGAGCCCTATGGGAGACTTTCCTTGGGCCAGGTTGGAGCTGCAGAGTGCCATTGAGCCCTATGGGAGGCTTTCCTTGGGCCGGGTTGGAGCTGCAGAGTGCCATTGAGCCCTATGGGAGACTTTCCTTGGGCCAGGTTGGAGCTGCAGAGTGCCATTGAGCCCTATGGGAGACTTTCCTTGGGCCGGGTTGGAGCTGCAGAGTGCCATTGAGCCCTATGGGAGACTTTCCTTGGGCCGGGTTGGTGCTGCAGAGTGCCATTGAGCCCTATGGGAGACTTTCCTTGGGCCGGGTTGGAGCTGCAGAGTGCCATTGAGCCCTATGGGAGACTTTCCTTGGGTCGGGTTGGAGCTGCAGAGTGCCATTGAGCCCTATGGGAGACTTTCCTTGGGTCGGGTTGGAGCTGCAGAGTGCCATTGAGCCCTATGGGAGACTTTCCTTGGGCCAGGTTGGAGCTGCAGAGTGCCATTGAGCCCTATGGGAGACTTTCCTTGGGCCAGGTTGGAGCTGCAGAGTGCCATTGAGCCCTATGGGAGGCTTTCCTTGGGCCGGGTTGGAGCTGCAGAGTGCCATTGAGCCCTATGGGAGGCTTTCCTTGGGCCGGGTTGGAGCTGCAGAGTGCCATTGAGCCCTATGGGAGACTTTCCTTGGGCCGGGTTGGAGCTGCAGAGTGCCATTGAGCCCTATGGGAGACTATCCTTGGGCCAGGTTGGAGCTGCAGAGTGCCATTGAGCCCTATGGGAGACTTTCCTTGGGCTGGGTTGGAGCTGCAGAGTGCCATTGAGCCCTATGGGAGACTTTCCTTGGGCCGGGTTGGAGCTGCAGAGTGCCATTGAGCCCTATGGGAGGCTTTCCTTGGGCTGGGTTGGAGCTGCAGAGTGCCATTGAGCCCTATGGGAGACTTTCCTTGGGCCGGGTTGGAGCTGCAGAGTGCCATTGAGCCCTATGGGAGACTTTCCTTGGGCCAGGTTGGAGCTGCAGAGTGCCATTGAGCCCTATGGGAGGCTTTCCTTGGGCTGGGTTGGAGCTGCAGAGTGCCATTGAGCCCTATGGGAGACTTTCCTTGGGCCGGGTTGGAGCTGCAGAGTGCCATTGAGCCCTATGGGAGACTTTCCTTGGGCCAGGTTGGAGCTGCAGAGTGCCATTGAGTCCTATGGGAGACTTTCCTTGGGCCAGGTTGGAGCTGCAGAGTGCCATTGAGCCCTATGGGAGACTTTCCTTGGGCCGGGTTGGAGCTGCAGAGTGCCATTGAGCCCTATGGGAGACTTTCCTTGGGCCAGGTTGGAGCTGCAGAGTGCCATTGAGCCCTATGGGAGTCTTTCCTTGGGCCAGGTTGGAGCTGCAGAGTGCCATTGAGTCCTATGGGAGACTTTCCTTGGGCCAGGTTGGAGCTGCAGAGTGCCATTGAGCCCTATGGGAGACTTTCCTTGGGCCGGGTTGGAGCTGCAGAGTGCCATTGAGCCCTATGGGAGACTTTCCTTGGGCCTGGTTGGAGCTGCAGAGTGCCATTGAGCCCTATGGGAGACTTTCCTTGGGCCGGGTTGGAGCTGCAGAGTGCCATTGAGCCCTATGGGAGACTTTCCTTGGGCCGGGTTGGAGCTGCAGAGTGCCATTGAGCCCTATGGAAGACTTTCCTTGGGCCAGGTTGGAGCTGCAGAGTGCCATTGAGCCCTATGGGAGAATTTTTCTTGGGCCGGGTTGGAGCTGCAGAGTGCCATTGAGCCCTATGGGAGACTTTCCTTGGGCCGGGTTGGGGCTGCAGAGTGCCATTGAGCCCTATGGGAGACTTTCCTTGGGCCGGGTTGGAGCTGCAGAGTGCTATTGAGCCCTATGGGAGATTTTCCTTGGGCCAGGTTGGAGCTGCAGAGTGCCATTGAGCCCTATGGGAGACTTTCCTTGGGCCGGGTTGGAGCTGCAGAGTGCTATTGAGCCCTATGGGAGACTTTCCTTGGGCCGGGTTGGAGCTGCAGAGTGCCATTGAGCCCTATGGGAGACTTTCCTTGGGCCGGGTTGGAGCTGCAGAGTGCCATTGAGTCCTATGGGAGACATTCCTTGGGCCAGGTTGGAGCTGCAGAGTGCCATTGAGCTCTATGGGAGACTTTCCTTGGGCCAGGTTGGAGCTGCAGAGTGCCATTGAGCCCTATGGGAGACTTTCCTTGGGCCAGGTTGGAGCTGCAGAGTGCCATTGAGCCCTATGGGAGACTTTCCTTGGGCCGGGTTGGAGCTGCAGAGTGCCATTGAGCCCTATGGGAGACTTTCCTTGGGCCAGGTTGGAGCTGCAGAGTGCCATTGAGCCCTATGGGAGGCTTTCCTTGGGCCGGGTTGGAGCTGCAGAGTGCCATTGAGCCCTATGGGAGACTTTCCTTGGGCCAGGTTGGAGCTGCAGAGTGCCATTGAGCCCTATGGGAGACTTTCCTTGGGCCGGGTTGGAGCTGCAGAGTGCCATTGAGCCCTATGGGAGACTTTCCTTGGGCCGGGTTGGAGCTGCAGAGTGCCATTGAGCCCTATGGGAGACTTTCCTTGGGCCGGGTTGGAGCTGCAGAGTGCCATTGAGCCCTATGGGAGACTTTCCTTGGGTCGGGTTGGAGCTGCAGAGTGCCATTGAGCCCTATGGGAGACTTTCCTTGGGTCGGGTTGGAGCTGCAGAGTGCCATTGAGCCCTATGGGAGACTTTCCTTGGGCCAGGTTGGAGCTGCAGAGTGCCATTGAGCCCTATGGGAGACTTTCCTTGGGCCAGGTTGGAGCTGCAGAGTGCCATTGAGCCCTATGGGAGGCTTTCCTTGGGCCGGGTTGGAGCTGCAGAGTGCCATTGAGCCCTATGGGAGGCTTTCCTTGGGCCGGGTTGGAGCTGCAGAGTGCCATTGAGCCCTATGGGAGACTTTCCTTGGGCCGGGTTGGAGCTGCAGAGTGCCATTGAGCCCTATGGGAGACTATCCTTGGGCCAGGTTGGAGCTGCAGAGTGCCATTGAGCCCTATGGGAGACTTTCCTTGGGCCGGGTTGGAGCTGCAGAGTGCCATTGAGCCCTATGGGAGACTTTCCTTGGGCCGGGTTGGAGCTGCAGAGTGCCATTGAGCCCTATGGGAGGCTTTCCTTGGGCTGGGTTGGAGCTGCAGAGTGCCATTGAGCCCTATGGGAAACTTTCCTTGGGCCGGGTTGGAGCTGCAGAGTGCCATTGAGCCCTATGGGAGACTTTCCTTGGGCCAGGTTGGAGCTGCAGAGTGCCATTGAGCCCTATGGGAGGCTTTCCTTGGGCTGGGTTGGAGCTGCAGAGTGCCATTGAGCCCTATGGGAGACTTTCCTTGGGCCGGGTTGGAGCTGCAGAGTGCCATTGAGCCCTATGGGAGACTTTCCTTGGGCCAGGTTGGAGCTGCAGAGTGCCATTGAGCCCTATGGGAGACTTTCCTTGGGCCAGGTTGGAGCTGCAGAGTGCCATTGAGCCCTATGGGAGACTTTCCTTGGGCCAGGTTGGAGCTGCAGAGTGCCATTGAGCCCTATGGGAGACTTTCCTAGGGCCAGGTTGGAGCTGCAGAGTGCCATTGAGCCCTATGGGAGTCTTTCCTTGGGCCAGGTTGGAGCTGCAGAGTGCCATTGAGTCCTATGGGAGACTTTCCTTGGGCCAGGTTGGAGCTGCAGAGTGCCATTGAGCCCTATGGGAGACTTTCCTTGGGCCGGGTTGGAGCTGCAGAGTGCCATTGAGCCCTATGGGAGACTTTCCTTGGGCCTGGTTGGAGCTGCAGAGTGCCATTGAGCCCTATGGGAGACTTTCCTTGGGCCGGGTTGGAGCTGCAGAGTGCCATTGAGCCCTATGGGAGACTTTCCTTGGGCCAGGTTGGAGCTGCAGAGTGCCATTGAGCCCTATGGGAGACTTTCCTTGGGCCGGGTTGGAGCTGCAGAGTGCCATTGAGCCCTATGGAAGACTTTCCTTGGGCCAGGTTGGAGCTGCAGAGTGCCATTGAGCCCTATGGGAGAATTTTTCTTGGGCCGGGTTGGAGCTGCAGAGTGCCATTGAGCCCTATGGGAGACTTTCCTTGGGCCGGGTTGGGGCTGCAGAGTGCCATTGAGCCCTATGGGAGACTTTCCTTGGCCCGGGTTGGAGCTGCAGAGTGCTATTGAGCCCTATGGGAGACTTTCCTTGGGCCAGGTTGGAGCTGCAGAGTGCCATTGAGCCCTATGGGAGACTTTCCTTGGGCCGGGTTGGAGCTGCAGAGTGCTATTGAGCCCTATGGGAGACTTTCCTTGGGCCGGGTTGGAGCTGCAGAGTGCCATTGAGCCCTATGGGAGACTTTCCTTGGGCCGGGTTGGAGCTGCAGAGTGCCATTGAGTCCTATGGGAGACATTCCTTGGGCCAGGTTGGAGCTGCAGAGTGCCATTGAGCTCTATGGGAGACTTTCCTTGGGCCAGGTTGGAGCTGCAGAGTGCCATTGAGCCCTATGGGAGACTTTCCTTGGGCCAGGTTGGAGCTGCAGAGTGCCATTGAGCTCTATGGGAGACTTTCCTTGGGCCAGGTTGGAGCTGCAGAGTGCCATTGAGCTCTATGGGAGACTTTCCTTGGGCCAGGTTGGAGCTGCAGAGTGCCATTGAGCTCTATGGGAGACTTTCCTTGGGCCAGGTTGGAGCTGCAGAGTGCCATTGAGCCCTATGGGAGACTTTCCTTGGGCCAGGTTGGAGCTGCAGAGTGCCATTGAGCCCTATGGGTGACTTTCCTTGGGCCAGGTTGGAGCTACAGAGTGCCATTGAGCCCTATGGGTGACTTTCCTTGGGCCGGGTTGGAGCTGCAGAGTGCCATTGAGCCCTATGGGAGACTTTCCTTGGGCCAGGTTGGAGCTGCAGAGTGCCATTGAGCCCTATGGGAGACTTTCCTTGGGCCGGGTTGGAGCTGCAGAGTGCCATTGAGCCCTATGGGAGACTTTCCTTGGGCCAGGTTGGAGCTACAGAGTGCCATTGAGCCCTATGGGAGACTTTCCTTGGGCCAGGTTGGAGCTGCAGAGTGCCATTGAGCCCTATGGGTGACTTTCCTTGGGCCAGGTTGGAGCTACAGAGTGCCATTGAGCCCTATGGGTGACTTTCCTTGGGCCGGGTTGGAGCTGCAGAGTGCCATTGAGCCCTATGGGAGACTTTCCTTGGGCCAGGTTGGAGCTGCAGAGTGCCATTGAGCCCTATGGGAGACTTTCCTTGGGCCGGGTTGGAGCTGCAGAGTGTCATTGAGCTCTATGGGAGGCTTCCAAAATCATGCTAAGTCTGAAAGTTTTGCCCGCAGGTTACGAGCGCTCAATACGAAAAAGTTGCGACAAGATACGAGCATATCGTAACGGCTACGAAAAAGTGGCGACTATTCGTGCAAGTCGTAACGGCTACGAAAAAGTCGCGACAATTTACGAAAAAATCGCAAAAAGTACGAAAAACTCGCAAAACGTTCGTTTTACAATCGGAATTTTTCCCATTCGGATTCAAATTCGTGTCTTAGTAAATCAGCCCTATAATGTGTATTGCCCTTTAGTGAGGCAAAGACTCCAGTGGAAGCCATTGAGTTATAGCCAGTACCCACCTGGCAAAGAAAAAATGTAGGTTATTTGTTCTATTGAGAAAACATAAAGTGCTAAGTTTAAGTCATATATTTGTAGCTGAGTCAGTGGGCATATTATTGGGAAAAAAAACCCAAAATACATAGAAAGTAGCCACAGCCTGCCATACACACAGCAAACTACCGGCTTGTCATTACATAACACATACAGAGGATTGCCCTCATTCCCTAACAAAGCTGTACGTACCGCGTCACCGCGCTTATAGACGTATTCGTGCGCCGCACTCTCGCGAGATGAGACTTGTGACGTCAGTACTCGGTGCCAGGCAGGAGCTGCTGAGCTGGATGTTACCGGAGTAGCGGGATGTTTAAGCAGCGGTGCGGGGCTGCGGGCTGTGTAAGGAAAGTTGGGACTGCCCCGCAGGAAGCGGCACTTTCCGGGGGTAGGCATTTCTCTGCAGCGGTTCGCTCTCTATTGTAAATGGGTTGAAAGACTCTACTTCCGGTGCCTGGAAGATTGTAAATCTGCTGCGGGTTTATGTGCGGAGGGTAAAGCTGCTCTGTTAGTTTTAAAGAAAAAATCGCTTATTTAGTTAGAGAAGAGCGTTTCACTGCTGCCAGTGTTGGTATCGCTGTGCCCTGCCCCCATCCATCCCTTAGCCGCAAGCCAGGGGGACCCTGAACCCCAGGAGAGCTTCTGGGGAGGGAGAGATTTGTACCTAGAGGAACAGTCCCTATGGCCGTCCTCTGGAGTTGCCTCTGTGCAGGACAGGCCTACCCTACTACTGACAGCCTGACCTGCAGACGTGCATAATAAGAGTCCTGCCATCTCCTTGGTTCTTCTGTACTTCTTCCCTTGGTCTAAGTCTCATATACATTATAGGAACTTTTACTTTACTTGGATAAATGGGAAAACCCTAACCCTGTAGGCAGTTATGAATAATATATGGTGTTGGTTTCACTTTGGGCTAAACATTATTGGAGCTCCCTATAGATCCACTCAGGTCCATATCTGTGTTTCAAATGAAGGGTGGGCGTGTCCTAACGGTCCCTGCCAGAAGCACAGTAAGAGGGGGAGAGCCAATCACAGCCCTGCAGTCACACAAGCAAAGACAGGCTTCAGTTCCCTATCAGGTCAGCCTAGCTGCTGATTGGTTCCTATCCTACAGTGCAGGGTACGGAGGGCCGCCGGCTCCCCAGCTCATCCAGAGAATTTAGCCAGCAGGAAGTGGAACAGATGGGCGGGGCTAGTGGGGTTTTGGGCGAATTTCTCAATAAATCAGTCAGAAACACAACTTTTTTAAGCACAATCCTTCTATATCTAGAGGAGTATAATTCATTGGTACATTCATTATTTTTATAGGATATGTCTCCTTTAATGAAAGGAGAAGGAAAGCCTAAGTCACTTGGGGGTGCCAAATGTTAGGCACCCCCAAGTGACTTTAATCGCTTACCTTGTATCCTGGGCTGGTGCCCCTGTTAGGAGAAAACAGCACCAGCCCGGGGTACCTGCAGGGAGTGTTTCCTCTTCCTCTCTCTTCTGCCGGCGAAATCCGTGGGCCGGCGCATGCGCAGTAGAGTGAAAAGCCGACTTTCTTGTTTAAGTTTGGCTTTTCACTCTACTGCGCATGCGCGCGCGGCGCTACAGGAAGGAGGAAGCGCTCGCTGCTACCCCGGGCTGGTGCTGTTCTCTCCGTACAGGGGCACCAGCCCGGGGTAAAATGTAAGCGATCTAAGTCACTTGGGGGTGCCTAACATTTTGGCACCCCCAAGTGACTTAGCCTTTCCTTCTCCTTTAAGGGTACTACAGAACATGTACTGTATTTGTAATGCAATATAAAGATATAATACTGAGTTCTGTCAGTTTTTGATTCATTCATATACAGCCCATTGTGTTTCTAGTGTGATGAGTGCATCGCTTAATAGTGTTTGTTTCTCTTTAACCGTTCCCGTAGAATCAACTTCGTACAAGAAAACTCCAAAAAGGTTGTCTAGAAGCAAACACTCCTCTCCAGCTTTCAATTCTCCCTCCAATGACATTGATCAACAACATGAAATCTTTTGGGATCCATATTCGCCGACAGCGTTTAAAATCGGTAATGTTTGCTGCGTAGGCATATTGGTAATGTTTTGTGCATAGGCAGATTTCATACACTGTCTGAGCAGACTTTCTGCAATCCAATAGTAACAAATACACCCATACAGTTGGGCATTAAGGTTAAATTCGATCAAATTTTCAGGCCAAACTGGTCATATGTATGCAACTGTGTCGCTGATTCCTGTTTTTGCTACAGGTAGCACTGTTACTAGGTTTTCTCGAGCATGTTTTAGAAACTTCTAACCGCCATATTATGCAATTTTCTTAATGGAATTAAAGTGACAGATAAGTGGTGCTCGCAGTTTTCTGAAAACCTGCTTTGTTAAAAATCTGCTCTCACCGAGGTTTACAATTAGCTGTTTCACACACATATTGGGAATTTAATGTTACCTGATGGCTAGGTCCCATTTAACCTGGCAGCCAGTGGCCTAAATGACGTACCTGGAAAAAACTAATCCCTAAATAAATAAGTAGTAATAAAACCTCACTGATCTGCTTTGTTTTAGTTAGTTTACCTTTCAGTTAACATTTATTAGGATGTAGCCAGTGATATACTTAGACAATTTGCAATTAGTCTTAAATCTTTTATTTTGTGGATTTTAAATATTTTAACTTTTTTTTCAGCAGCTCTCCAATTTAAAATAACAGCGATAATAAAATTGCCAAAATAAGGCAAATAAAAACAATAAAAAATGTAGACCAACTGAAAAATTGCTAATAACATGGCATTCTTTAATTCACAAAACATTAAATTAATGGTGAACTACGCCTTTAAAGAAACACTAACTATACATTTGCTAGCGAACGTGATGCTGTAATATAGAAGCTCTGCACCTCTTATATGTGGCTTGGGGATAGTACCTCTGTTCCATTACATATTGGCAACCATACCACTTGAATGCTGAATGGCTGTTTATTTTATTAGCTACATAAATCCTGGTTTTGGTATTTTTGGAGATAATGTTGTACATTGTAGTGTTCATATATAAATAGAAATACAATGCTATAGGCACAAAAATGCCAGTGCAGTTATTATTGGGTGGAAGTTTGTTGCGTGCCAGACCCTAGATATTACCCTTAACTCAAGGCAGGTGTTCAATTTAGGGCTCCCTTGCATATAGGTGCCCTGTACATTGCATAACAACTTAAGAGATGTTTTGGGGCAAGTATAGAGCAGTGTGTATTGGACACACATGGTGTTGTGAATAGAGTTTGAGTGCACAATTTTGCACTTGCCTTACTTCATGAATGAGTCCTTATAACCTTTAAGATAAAAAGGCATATCTATTTATTTTTAGATTTAAATTGATTATTTTTTCCATTTTATGTTTTCAATTTTGCATGTATTTACTGTGAAATTCTTATGCTCTAGAAAATGGAAGAAGAAAAAAACAGACTGCGAGCAAATGTACTGTTGAAATTTCTGATATTGTTAACAGGATAGCTCCAAAGGTAATGAGCTTCAAGGGTTTTAATTGGGCTTTGTTTTTTGGGGTATAATTAAAAACCAACATGATTGATTTTATATACAAATTCCTGTTTTTATTTGTTAGATATTCTGCTGAAAATTGCATTAGGGTAGGTTAAGGCTAAGACGGGGCTGATAGGATGCATGTATATATAGTGCTACTTATGTATGCAGTGCTGCATATAGAACAATTACTGTAGGTCAATACAGTAATAAATACAAAGTAGAATTACATTAAAGGTTAAGTCTGATTGTTAACAAAAGAAGAGGAAGGAGGTCCCTGCCCTGTACAGTTTACGAGTTTTAACATGTGTTGCATTTGTGCACTGTGAGATTCTTAATTTGACATGGTGGAGACAAAACACAAGTATACAGTGACATTACAGAGTCATTTAAAGGCATGTTGGAGAAAGATACTGTCATACATTTGAAGACTGCATTCTTAAATTTGTTGCTCACGTGCATTTCCCAACTGTTGCCTATCTTATGCATAATTACATTGATTTCTGTAGTAATACAGTGTCATTCCTACATAAGAAGAGCTGTCCCTACAGATCTGCAGCTCAGGATTCTTGCTCTAGTTTATTCTGGATACAAAATTGCCCATGTTGCTCTTTTTATTTAGAGACCAACTTACTGGCTCTAATTAGTACTGTGATAGACTGTGGTCCCTCAAATTATTTCCCTAACTGATGTTCCAGTTAGGGAAATATTGTGATTATTGTGCTGTTTAATGTGCATTCTCACAATAAAATACAACCTAAATGTTTAAGCCTAATAATTCAACTTTTATATCATTTACATTTTTAGTGTTTCAGACATAAATAAATCTTCCCTACAAGTAGAATTATATTATATAATATTTTTTTTTTCCTTTTTGTTGCAGAATGAAAAGCCTGCCGCTGCTGCTTATCTTCAAATGTGGATTGGGGATGATGCTATTCCATCAACACCTGTAGTTGCAAGATCAAGGGCAAAAGCTAGCTTGTAAGTATTATGTCACTGTACTATGAAAGTATTTGCATCTCCCCAATGAAGCATAAAGAGTACATTTTCTCAGTTTATGCCAAATTTCCATAAAGTAGATGGAATAGATAGATCCATTTCCATAAAGTAGGTGGAATGGATAGATCTACAGATGATTTATCAGGGCAATGGCACATCGCGTGTGTTATCACCTACTTGACATTCTACTTCCAGATGGTGATGATATAACTAAAAGTAACATTTAAAACTGAAAAGCCTTGAAATGATCCTACCCATTTTTTGCTTGATTCATCTGGAAAGAAAATGCAATTTTTAAGTCTTTTGAATTAAAAGATCTGCATGGCATTTTGTTACTTGAAAGGAGTATGATTTCCTCTAGGCAGTCGCCATTGCCCTTAGGGAGAACCAGGCTTTTGACAATGACCCAATACATTCCTTATGTTGTATAGTAGACTAACAAGAATCACAATGTAGCATAAGGAGTCTTATTAGGTAATTGTTTACATATCAATAATAATGCAAGTTGTAAGGGCTTGTTTTTAAAATTGTTTTGACAGGAGAGGCATTCTATATATTTGATTAACTAAATATAGGCTAACACTGTACATTCTGTAGGTTGTTATGGGAACTTATAATGGTTTTAAAACACTTCTTAGCAGTGAGTGTTAAAACGAATACCTGTTTACATCTATAATGCCAAACATTATAAATGTTTCCGGCACTGCTGCAGCACATGTGGCTGAATAGATGTCAGGAGTCAAACAGGTAAGTAGGGTAGGGGTGAGTTCAGTCAATGTGCGATGTTCACAATTTGAATCTGAGCAAAAATATTTTTGAACAAAGCTAGGGTTAGTTTTATGTTAAGTATTAAATGCTGGCATTTGGTGTAAGAATGATAACACTTTTGTCTTCGTAATTATTGGTCATTAAAGTTTTGTATTATGGCTGTTTCTGTTAGAAGGCCTAGAAGCTTGCATACAGAAGAAGAACTCATGAAGCTGGCCAGACAGTTTGACAGAAACTTTGTAGAAGCAATCCAGCCTCAAGAACAACAGGATCTGACTTCAACAGATGACAAAACTGTACATTTAGGCGCTGCTCAAATCTGTGAAACAGATACATTTTTAGAAGATATCCCTGAAGAAGAAGTAGAACTTGCATTGAAATCTGTCAGTCAGAGTTCACAAGTAAGCACATCATCACATGGGCAGAAATCTGTTGATCAGGATGCAGAAGCAGCTCTCAATGCACTTTTTGACTGTTCCACGCAAAAAGTCAGTGGACGATTAAGCCAGACGTTATCGGATATCTCTCTAGGCAGCACACATGGGCTTCCTGTAAAAGATAACGCTGGTGAAATTTCTTTGCATAATAAAGGTGATGGCAACAAATATCGGACACCTACAAGGCAAAATACATCGCATAGTGACTCAAATTCAAAGGTGCTACATACCTCTAAAACGGATGGATCCATTTTTCCTAAGGAGAGATCTAAACAGACTAAATCTCATGGTGTGTCTACCACAGCTGCTGCAACATCTAATAGCCAAGATGACTTTGAAGATGACTGGGGCAATGACTTTTTTGAAGATGATTCTTTTGTTATGGAAATTACACAGAATCCAAATTTGATTGCTACCCCTAAATCTGAGCAGACCAATAGCAAATCATACCGAAGTGACTTGAATTCTGTTGGGTCTAAAACATTTGAAAAGTCTAAAGACAGTGATAAAACTATGGTTTCTAATAAAGCGAATAATTTTAAGTTTGTGTCACAAACCTCAAATGCACGAGTTGATTCACAGTCTATTGGCAAAGCGGAAAATTATGTTTGTCCTAAAACTAACAAGAGTGAAAATGTTTCAGTACCTTCAACAAGTAATATTTCCCAGTTATGTTTAAGCTCCCAAAAGAATAATTCCAGGCAAGATAGAAGAACACAGAGTAGCAGTTCACTTGTTTATGAAAAAGATGCCTTTACCTGTGGACTATATAAAAAACACAGTACGAACACAGAAATGTTAAGTGTACATAGTGTGCCAGTGAAGCCTTCTTCCTGTCACGTCCCACAGAAACAGATCCATGCACCTATTCCAGAAAAGACCTCAGTCCAGCATGATGAGTGGGATGACCCCAAATTTTCCGATGACGTTCTGGATATGTTTTGTAAATCTGATAGCCTTTGGGAAGCAAACGAAGACGATGATTTATTGTATCAAGTATGTGATGATGTAGAAAGGTTAACGCAGGCTCAAGTATCAAATGAAGGAAGTAATAAAGTTGAAAATACAGAGGTAACAGGCTTAAACTGTGCAAAAACTGTTATGAGAACAACCAAGCATGCACAGCCAAGCCAGCACTATGGGCAAAACAAAAATGGAAGCCAAATTTCCCAATCCTTTTCTGCAACAAATAAATTCAGTGGGAATGCAACACGATATAATAGCTCATCAAACAACAACTTGCAGAAAATAGCAGCTCCTTCTGCAGTCACAGGACTTAGTACATGTGAAAGTGTCTTTACGTCTAATGAAAAAGTAGGCTTGAGCAAAACTACCCTAGCCCCTGTAAGGTTTGGCAGGTTTCATTCTGTTCCTTCTGCTAGTGAATGCACTAAAACACTGCTTAGTGATACTCAATCACGAAGCGTGGGAAATCCACAGATAGCTACAACCACTGCAAAGACTTCTGTGGCACCTTCAAAGTTCACCTTTACTCGAACAAAATCATCTCAAATAGTGCCTTCACATACATTTACTGGAGGGACAAGTGATTTTAAAAATACAGATTTCCAAGATATAGCTGGAAACAAAAGTCAGAGAAATACAATGGCCCCAAAGAATAAATTACCTGATCACCACTTCAGTTTAAAGAGACAACTCTCTGACTCCTCTTTGCTGACTTCAAAAGGTTAGTTATCTTTTGTTTTTTTAATGAAAAGAAAATCTGCGTGCTATGAAATGTTAACTCAAATGATCTAAAGGGTATAGAAGAAGATGCAGTTTATGCAATGAATGTGTTGGCATCTTCATTTGTGTAATGTTTTAGTTGTTGCTATAGCTGGACCTTCATACCTACAATTGGTAGGGCAGTTTGGCCATTTTTCACCATATTGCCTGGCTTTTTGGGTGTGTATGACGCATTGGTGGGTGCTGTATTCAAGAGGGCATGCTAGGATGTTTTCGGGTTTGTCTGAAATTAAAAATCTCATCTGTGCCTATTTCTGGTGCATGGGGTATCACAAGAATAGGAGTAAGATAAACCGCAGTTCTTCCTTATTCTTTCTCAGATTACAGTGTTGATACATATGAATGTAACACTGCTATTTAGCTATTCACTTAAATGCCTAAAATGCACAAAATATGACTTTCGGCCTGCAGGCTGATTAGTCTGATACACCTGAATGTATGGCTTATAGATGGTCCACGTGTAGGAAGATACAGCAGACTACCCTTCACTCAGACAGTTTCTGTTCTCCTTGGAATTTTCCTTCCTGGTTATGAGATGAGAACATTTTTTCTGTAAAACATTATATAAACCTGGGGGTTTCTTTGTTCAGCGCTCTGACACTTGTAATAAACATCTTTAGACCTTATTGTCTCCAGTTACTAAATTTTCCTTTCAGTTTCTGGTTTAGTATGTGAGCAGTTTCCTTTGATTCTTTGATAAAGAACCAGGCAGACCATTAAATGTTCTTGACATGAGCTTATTCATCTGGGCTCATATAGAAAAACTGCCTAATCGCAATCTGTACTTCCAGAAAAAAATTATAAATGTATTTTATTTGCACATATCTGTCTGTGTTTGCAGGTACCCTTTCTCCACCCCCCCCCCCCCCCCCCCCCCCCTCGGCATAAAAGGAAACCATGGTACTCTTAGGGCTCTGGCACACGGGGGAGATTAGTCGCCCGCGATTAACTCCCTGTTCGCGGGCGACTAATCTCCCCGAGTTGGCTTCCCCTGCCATCCCACCGGCGAACATGTAAGTCGCCGGCGGGATGGCAGACGCGGCGGGGCAATTTCAGGGAATCGCCGAAAAAGACTCGTGAGTCTTTTTCGGCGATTTGCGCGAAATCGCGCCGCCGCTTCTGCCATCCCGCCGGCGACTTACATGTTCGCCGGTGGGATGGCAGGGGAAGCCAACTCGGGGAGATTAGTCGCCCGCGAACAGGGAGTTTTATCGCGGGCGACTAATCTCCCCCGTGTGCCAGAGCCCTTACATGCCTTATATTCTCAATGTAATGCAAACCCTCCCCCACCTTGTTCCATTGTGAAGTAGTACATTCTGAGACTTGAAGTCCCTCTGCTATCCTGAAATCGGTGCACCACTCTCTATGAAAAGCAGATCTATAACTTCACAATGGAACAAGGTGAGGGAGGGTTTTCATGACACTGTAAACCTAAGGTATGTTGGGAAATGGTTTGTCAGATTACCATGGTTTCCTTTCTCTGCACTAGAGGTGCTCCATTCTTCATAAAGTAAACCCCAGATCTTAAGTATATTCTAGATAATAGATCCCTATACTTTTCCATGATTCGTATAAGCCTCTGTCCCAGTGAAGCTTACAACCTAAGTCCCTATTGAAACAGTAGGGTCCATTTTATTAGGAGCTAATTAATTTGCCTTTTTTGGACTGAAAGAGAAAACCAGGGTATCCCAAGGAATCCCTTTCGAACACAGGTTGAACATAAAAATGCTGGGATTAAACCTTGGATACCAGCACTGCAAGGCAGATCACATTTTTCAGAGCACAGGCGCCTCAGTGTAAATAAAAATCTTGCCAAAGTCTTGGTAAGTTCGATGTCCCTTTCCGGGCCCACATTTGTATTCCTTCAAGTCCAAAAAACCTATTTATTAAGCTGTGTAAAAAACTGTGACAGAATTCACCACGCATCGCCAGGCTTTGCAGTTTAAAATCGGTGTAATTTTTTTTTACACTTTTTTTTTCTTTCACTGGAACTCACTTAAAATAATGGCGTTTTTTTCGCAAATTTTGTTTTACACAGCATAATAAATAGGCCCCATAGTGTAATACTAGACACCCCCACTTATTGTGTTCCAATTGGGATCTATGGTACACCTTTGTACATTTGAAAAAAATCAAATAATGATGTCTAGTTAAAAAGTATTACACTGTTTTCTCTGCTTGTCTTCCCTGAAGCTTATGTGCGCTGGCTTTTATTTTAGGAGCTTCACTCTGTCTGATTGTGCATGTTGTTCCCATAAACATTCCGATGCCACTTTAATTTATTATTCTGTGCAATTGTGTCACTTAGGGAATAGATCAGGAAAAACAAAATGCACCAAATATCAGAATAGCCTTATTATACGTTGCATGATTATTCATAATTCTCTTTCCAGTCAGCAAATGTGTAATGCCGTTGCTGTAAAAATATATATATTTTTAAACTCATACCTCTTTGTTCTTCAGTGTTTGTTTCAGAAGAAAGAAATAAAAAGTGTTCAATGGAAGAAATTGAGAGAAAAAAACAAGAGGCGTTGGCCAGAAGGCAAATGAAACTTCAGGCATCATCCAGTGATACAGCACGCACATAGCTATGATGCTGCAATGCGTACTTCTGACATCATGGATTTGCAGACTGGATCTTTGTTTATTGAAACTTCTCTGTGAGAATTAATTGTGCCGAATCAAAGAGAACACTATTTTTATTATAGATTCTAACATTTCATTGTTTACAATGGTAAACCATTCTTTTTTTGTAATATTTGTATAAGTAAAAAGGTCCTCCTGTATGTTCAGGAATGGCTACGCTGATACAGTAATTGTATGTATCGCGTATGTAAAAATCAAACTAAGAAATTTTTTTGTAAAAATAAAAACAGTTTGAAAATCATTTATTCTAAATTGTACAGTTTCTTCAATCTTCTGTGTCATTTAGCATAACATTTCCTTTTTGATAAATGCATTGACAAAATTAATGTAATATTTTTTACATTATTTAAGGGGTAAATTTAGTAAAACATAATTTCTCATTTTTTATTTTCAAATTCAACAATTCATTTTCCCGAATGTCTGATATTTATTAAAAAAAAGAGACTTAAGCAGGCCCACCCAGTGGCACAAAAGAGCAATGGAGCTATGGTATGCAGGTCACAAGTCACCAATTTTTTATAGCCACACGCACTTTTTAGAAATGAGCAGCAACTAGCGAATCAATGATCCTAGTGTTTCGTGACCTAGTAGCCCCAGCAATATATGACACTCTGAACCCATTGTATTACAACACGGTGCCAGAAATATGTCACATCAGCTCAACTATTTATGACAGTGATGCCAGTGTTTTCATGATCCTGTGGCCCCAACAATACATGACAGTTTATTTCATGCCACGTGTATTTGTATGTATGTATATCTTTATTTTTAAATCACTACTTATGTACGCAGCACTGTACAGTAGAATAGATTAATACAAACGGGGTTATTAAAGGAGAATGCAAGTCAAAATTTAAAAAGCATACTGCCCAATAGTCCTCCTATTGTTTAGTAAAAATGCCACACTTTTGGCTCACCTAATCAAATATTTACTCAGTCACACTTACTTCACATTGTCTATCTGTTTTCTTGAACAGGCAGCCATCTTTAAAAAGGTATTCTCCCTTCTTTTCCCTCCTTGCTTCATACTGCACATGTTTCATTCCCCCCCCTCCCCTCTGCCAGATCCGCTTCTGATTGGCTGGTGGGTATGTGTAGCTCAGAACAGGAGACAGAATCAAGTTACACACATGCTCAGAGAATAGGAAGGCTGCCGCTGGCACCTACAGGATGGGAAAGGAGATTTCAGTGATGTCACTGTAGGCGTCACACTGCTGTAGGCTGCCAGCACCATATCTCAGAGAAGCAAGCAGGGATCTGGGAATTTAGATATGCAGTAAGGACCTAAAAAGAATGCCTTTAGACTTACTTTTCATTTATATTAACCTTTTCTTGTCCTTAGATAATAGATAAATACAAAGTATAACAAATACAAGGTACGGTTGAAGTTAAGAGACAAAAGGATGGAGGCCCCTGCCCCATAGAGCTTACAATCTAGATGGGAGGGTAACTTACAGACACAAATAGGCAAATATAAGTGCTGTAGGTTACAGTGGATGACACTGCAATATAAGTGTTAGTTCCTAGATCCGGTACTATGCGAGTGCTCCAAATGATTATGCAGTATACTTTTGATGGAGCATGGAAAAGGGTGAAGGTGGATGTCTAATAGCAAATGGGGGGATGTTGCAGGGAAGTGGTATGGACTGTTAAAGGAATTGAGCATGGAGGAGGTATAAAAGCGCATTGGGGCAGCGCAGGTTGGAGAGCTGACATTGGGTTGG
Organism: Xenopus tropicalis; assembly: GCF_000004195.4. Taxonomy (NCBI): domain Eukaryota; kingdom Metazoa; phylum Chordata; class Amphibia; order Anura; family Pipidae; genus Xenopus; species Xenopus tropicalis. The sequence continues at coordinate 30,910,332 of NC_030681.2, read as the reverse complement.
AGTTGTGAGGCAGGAAATGCTTCTTTCCTGTTTGGTGAACATATAAAAATATTTATAATATATATTTTGAGCACTGCATTAAACCCAGACATACCAGTAACATCAATGTAAGAAACTTAAAGGCGCAGTACATCCCCTTTTTTCATGAGTTAATAAATAAATAGGTCTTGTGCTGAAGATACTTTTTGCCCATAGTTTTAATCATTTAAAAAAATCTGTCTTTTGTCATTTCTAAACAGAGAAATTGAAGCTACTATTTACTATTTTTGTGAGGTAAGTAACTATATTACAAGTGCAGAGATAATCTCCCTGCATTATGATCTCCTTGCAAAACAGTCATAACAAAGGGTAACGGGAGGGGGTTGTATAATGGTAATCTAGCTATCTACATTGCAAGGTTTAATCATAAAGTTGTCCTCCCTGCCGAATCAGAAAACCAGGCATTTGTAGGTCAGCTAATTACCTAATGCACGTGCAAGTACAGTCAATGGCCAACCAGCCAGTCCCATTGGTTTCACTTCAAGTGGTATATGAAGAATATACCGATACTCAGCGCTCTCGGTGGAATGTCTTGTGTATAATCTTCGGTGCTGTTAAAGTGTCCGAATCTATGCAGCTCCCTCTTAAACAAACCCTTTGATTGGGTCTCAAGAATTTTCATCCAATGATTTTCCCTTTGAGCCAGTCCAATTGGTTTCACTTGTCAACGTAATGCACCTGTCATTTTGCAGTAATGTATTGTCCGATATTCAGTACCTTGGTCTGTTTGTTGCCAGCTGTAGTATTTTTTGATGGCAGCATTATTACATAGAGCACTTTCTCATCAAAAAGAAAAAATGTAATAAGCAGTTATATTTTAAGCATTTCACCATCATCTAGGATGCTGTGGAATGTACAGGCCAAAACTTATAAACAGCTCTGGAAGTGGCAGAACACAGGATGCACGTTGATTTGTTCGACGGTAGAAGTTTTCCTTTAGCATCGGCTTTAAATGAGGAAACAAAACCCTTGAAATGCCATCAAAGCAAATGGTCTGTGAATGTTGTTTCAAAGCTTGTCATTAGATGCCTGGGTATTTTCCACTTAGCTTGTTAAAGCTTTTTTGTTTCTGAAGGGGAAGGTATGACCAAATGTACCGCTTGGCACAATCACTGCTGAAACTGAAGGCCACATTAATTCTTTCTTGATACATAGAATTAATTAGAGGATTAACATTCGTTATGAATTCTTGCCAACGTGTTTTTTTTTTTGCCTTTTTACTGTGAATAAACCCCAGGCTTTTTTTTTTTGTGCACTAATGAAATTGCAAATTGACTTCTGTTGAAATGATGCTTGACTAAAATGAACAATTAAAAATGTATTGGTCTCAATGAGATAGATCAACTGATCATTTTCAGGATTAATTAGTCTCAGGAACCATCTTCATTATGCAGCAGGCTAAGCATAATGCTCAGAATTGCCTTCTAAAGTGACATTAAAAAAGATAACACATTAGTCAACTGCAACCAGATTTCTCGACAGTACACGCGCGCCACTGTTTTCACCGATAATCTGTTCTACGTCGATCGTGAAAGACACTGGCATCCAGTAGTTTAAATTGGTTGTTGTGAACTATAACCTGTTAACACTTTTCATTTTCTAATACAGGTATGGCCTGTAATCCAGAATGCTTGGGACCTAGGGTATTCCGGATAGGAAATCTATTGAGTCTCCATTAAAAATAATTTAAACATTAAAGGGGTGGTTTACCTTTAAATTAACTTCAGTGTGTTGTAGAGCAGTGATCCCCAACCAGTGGCTCAGGGGCAACATGTTTCTCACCAACCCCTTGGATGTTGCTCTCAGTGCCCCCAAACCAGGTAGTTATATTTGAATTCCTGACTTGTTGGCAAGTTTTGGTTGGATTTACTAATAAATAAAGCCCCCTGTAAGCTGATAGTGTGCATAGAGGCTGCCTAATAGCCAATCTTAGCCCTTATTTGGCACCTCCATGAACTTATGATGCTTGTGTTGCTCTCCAAGTCTTTTTACATTTGACTTTGGCTCACAAGTAAGAAGGGTTGGGGTCCCCTGTTATTGAATGTCCAGTTCTAAGAAACTTTTTAATTGGTCTTCATTATTTAGTTTGTATAGTTTTTTTTAATTATTTGCCTTCTATTTCAGACTCTTTCCAATTTTCAAATGGGGGTCACTGACCCCGGCAGCTAAAAAACTATTGCTCTGTGAGGCTACAATTTTAATGTTATTGATACTTTTTATTACTTGTTTTTCTGTTCAGGTTCTCTCCTATTCATATGCCAGTCTCTCATTCAAACCACTTCCTAGAGAGTTGCGGAACAAAGTGAAATAATTAAAAAAACACAAATAAATGTGTTTTGCCTTTAATAAGGATTAATTATATCTTAGTTGGGATAAAATACAAGGTACTGTTTTATTATTACAGAGAAAATGGAAATTATTTTTAAAAATTAGAATTATTTCCATAAAGTGGAGTCTATGGGAAATGGGCCTCCTGTTAGATTTTTGGATAATGGATTTCCATTATACTAATGTGTTAATATAAATTTAAGAATAAAGCTAAAGCAGAAGTACTTCAACCAAAATGCAATTGTATTCATTGTTTAAAGAGGGTCCACTCCCTTATAAGATGTGTCTTTGGGGTTTTTGCACAAATAAAAACCAGACTGACATTTTTTCCAAACCTGATTAACACAACAACCCATAACTATAGAACAGTATATCTTTTTGTTTTTTTGGACATGCCATGAAACTAATTCATAGAGAGATTCATTTATAGAAAGATTCATACAGAACCATAAATTCAGTTTGTGTGTATAAAACACAGAATGGGGAAAGTGCCACGAGAGAGGGATTGGGACCATAATATCAACAAAGGGTAGAGAAGAATTCATTTTAAGAAAGAATTAAGGGAGAGTGCTCAGAAGTTACAGAGAAGGTGAAGAAGGAGGAGGTAAATGAGATACAACAGGAAGAGAGGACATATGACCTAAAGAGCAAATAGTAAATTAAACCTTTTACTAGTGAACTTGGGTTGGAAGTTAGGTTAGATTTTTTTAACTTCTAATTGTCCTTATTTATACAGGAGAATGACTTTCATGGCATGATTTTAGGGGGATCCTGGGACAACCAGGGTGTATCAAAGGCATGGCCTCAAGATTAAAGGCTATGGTATTTGCTTTCATTACCAAAAAATGCTCAGTTTTCAATATATTTACCTGAAAAAGTTGGCCTGCTTAGAACGTGGCACCCTGGCTGTCACAGATCCTGGCTACTGAGGAATGATGTCACAAAATGTATATGCACTTTACAATCAGCACAACCGTTTTGCTCACTGAGAAAATTGGTGTTGGTAGATGGTGCAAATACTGGGGCAAATTTATTTGATTGATCAAAATTCAAATGTCTGGATTAGACATGGTAGGTTTTTGGCTTGAAACCCTAAGGGCAGTTTTCTAGTCTGCTTATTGGGGTGATTTAGAAATGTCCAGGGAATTTATTTGCCACTGTTTTATTGTTAGGGGTGGTATTCAGGGCCCTCCTTGGGGCTGGGGTTCCAATAATACAGTGTTATCCTGTAATATATTAGGTTTAAATTGTAATGTCATGATGTGGTACAGTGTTGACACTAATAATAACCCTTGGATGTAATGAGAAACTGCTGTGGGTAACTGGATTTTAAGGCAGAAAGTGTTGTGAGTGGTGAAATAATCCTCACATTTTCTTGAATATACAATTGCTGCTTCCCCAAAAACCACATACTTTATCTTCAGCCAAAGACATTTGTGAGACTTCATTCTAAACATGTTAAATTGTCTTGCAAATCAGCACATTTGTTTATTTTTCATAATTTTGGCTGTGGCAGTATTCAAACGCAGGGATGGAAAGTTGGAGTTCCCAACCTATAAACCACACGCCTCGCAAAATAAACTGTGTGGATCTTTCGTTTTTTTCTATCCAAGCTTGGGCTCTGTGAGAGCAGTCATGGCTGGAACGTTCATCAGAGGGTAAGGGGAGTTCTATAGCACTGAACGTCACTTAAAGGAGAACTAAAGTCTAAATAAAGAAGCAGGGCAGAAATGTTGTATATAATTTACAAAATGGGCTCCTGTACCTACCGGGACAACCACAGTTCTTTAATAGGAAAGATCTGTGTCTCAAATGATGCCCCCATTAGCCCCCCATCTTCTTTTCTACTGATTCACTGCACATGATATGTCCTGAGTTAAGGGACAGACTTACTATATACTATATATATATATAGACTATAAAATGTCATTATATAAGGTTAATTAGTAAATAATACAGATTATTAGTACATGGCAGCTCTGAAACCAGTGCAATAGCATACGAATTTAGGTAATTAGCCCTGTAGCATCAGTTTATATAACAGAAGATGCAACAGCCCCTAAGCTTGGCTTCTCAACAGCCGCTCAGAGCGCACTGAGCATGTGCATGGTCACTGACACTCCTAACAGAATCCAAGATGAGAAGCTTCTGTGACAAATTTGAATGCCTGGATCATTACTACTATAGAGATGCTGAACTTTTAGGCAGGTGCAATAAGTTCAGTATATATAATATGACATTTCTGGCCATATTCTTTGTTAGGGTTTAGTTCTCCTTTAGCCTGCAGTGCCACCCAGTATTTTTACCCTGTCTGCTGACACAAGTTGGTGCTCATTTGGGTTAAATGAAATGTTCACATTTTGCAAGGGGGTGGACTTTGCAAAATAAACACTTTTCCTACTGCAAAAGTTTATTAAAAATCCTGATATTTTTACAAAAGAAATATGATAATGTTTATTTTATTCTTAGATAGTGACAAGTGAGATTTCTTGTTTGTGCTTTTGCTACCTATAAATGGTATAGATATGGGATCCCTTATCTGGAAACCCGTTATACAGAAAGCTCTGAATTACAGGAAAGGCATCTGCTATAGACTCCATTTTTTTCAAATAATTCAAACTTTTGAACATGATTTCCTTTTTCTCTGTAATAATAAAACTGTGTCTTGTACTTGATCCCAACTAAGATATAATTACCCCTTATTGGGGGCAGAACAGCCCTATTGGGTTTATTTAATGGTTAAATGATTCCCTTTTCTCTGTAATAATAAAACAGTACCTGTACTTGATCCCAACTAAGATATAATTACCCCTTATTGGAGACAAAACAATCCTATTGGGTTTAATTAATGTTTAAATTATATTTAGCAGACTTAAAGGAATACTGTCTTTGGAAAACATATTTTTTTTTTCAAAACGCATCAGTTAATAGAGCTTCTCCAGCAGAATCCTGCATTGAGATCCATTTTTCATAACCACAAACAGATTTTATCATATTTAATCTTTAAATTTCACACGGGGCTAGCCATATTCTTCATTTCCCAGGGTGCCACAGCCATGTGACCTGTGCTCTGATAAACTTCAGTCACACTTTACTGCTGCGCTGCAAGTTGGAGTGATATCACCCCCCTCCCAGCAGCCGATCAGAAGAACAATGGGAAGGGAGCAAGACAGCAGCTCCCAGTAGGTATCAGAACAGCACTCAATAGTAAGAAATCCAAGTCTGGCTTGGGACTCCTCCAGTTACATGGGAGTAGGAGAAAAAATAAAGGTGGCCATACATGGTCCAATTTTAGCTGCTGATAACGGTCCTTTAGACCGATTTGGCAGCTTATCTGCTAATGCATGGGCACCAACGTCAAGCCTCTCCAACCAAAATCTGGCCTGAAATTGGGCAGATCTCAATCGGGCAGGTTTGATTTTTTCGTCGGATCGGGGCCCGCATCGTCTTGTTGATGCAGCCCCTGAACCAACGGCGCCTACAGTACCCTACAGTATATCTTTAAAGTCTGGAGATCCAGACCTCTTATCCAGAAACCCCAAGGTCCCCAGCATGCTGGATAACAGACCCCATACATGTACCAAATTTTTTTTAGAAATCCCTAACAGCTATTTTTGGGGATCCCTGTTTGTTTCCATTGTTAACCTCATTTTTATTTTTTATTTTTTTGGTTTGTTAGATGAAGAAAACCAGAATAAATCAGCACTAAATGCTGAAGAAGTATTAAGACACAAGCATGCAGTTTTATTTGGTCTTATTACATTATCTAGCCAGTGATGAGTTCTTTGGTGTATTACAATATATAAAATCATTTGGTAGCTGCTAACTTAAGTTCCAATTTGCATTATTCACTAGCTTGCCACAGGGAATACTCTTACATGGATACATTGCTTAGAGAGCAAATTCGTTGTCATATGTTTTTATTTCTTGATCATGAAGAGATATAAAATAGGTTTAGGCAAATGCCAATATTCTATGATGTATCCGAGCAAATCACATTTTAAGATCTGTTCTATTACTTCTGAAATCCTATAAATCTCCTCTCTAGTTTCCCCCGCTTGCTTAGTAAAAACAAATAGATATTTATGTAGACTTATTCAGTAGGTTTATGTTTATTTTGTCATAAACAGAAAATATTCAAATTTACGAGAATGTTTAGTAGAATGTGCATGGTAAAAACTACTGTAATAAATCCTTAGGCACGGAGTCAACTCTAGATGGAATAGAAGCAGCACTGGGCAGTATTCTGCTGGAATGTTCTGTTTGATTTTCATTTATAGTTAAACCTTCACCTATGCGGGAGAAATATTGCTGTTTAATTTAAAGAGATACTGACACTGGAAATTAAACCAATTTTTTACATCCATCATAACATTGTCTTTGCCCATTGCTTTTACATAACCTATCTGATCCCCCATGTTCCTTATAATGTACATTCATATTTCTTTGGCAAATCTTTTTTTATTTCTTAGCATTTCAAATCACAGGATTCCAGCAGAGCACGTCATATTGTGGGAAAAGTATAATCAAGTCTTAAAGAAACATATTAGCAGTGCTAATGCTGCAATGATCTAAATAACAAACATTGCTTTTTTTATATAAAATAAATTATTTTTTATTTATCCATTTTAATTCTTGTAAATCTCTCTATGTTTCCAGTATCCCAATAAACTATATATTGGCTATACATACTCTGATCACCTATACCCCTATTTTTTTTAAGTATATAGTTGGTCTTTTTCTGCTGACTACAGTCTCTTTACATAAAATGATTATTATTTATATGACAAACTGCCCCAGTGGGGCTAACTAAGACCCTAGTGCTGAAAGGCAGCAATGCTTATAGCTAAGGAAGCTTTATGCCATTTTTTACATGTGTAGAAACAAGTTTCTCATAATGGAGATTCCTAACCATTCAGTCTTTTATTTTGATCAGTAAATACATTTGATAGGCAAGTTGAATAAGTTTGATAAACAAAAATTGAAATTTAACAGTGTCCAGAAATTTTGTCTATAGTAGGCAATGTTATTTTTTTTCTAGTGGAATTCACCAATATCGATACAATGTTGATAAAATTGGATCAATTGGCAATTAATCATTCTGATTTGCTGTGGATCAGTTGTTGTGTTAATAGTTTTTATAGATCTTTATTGATCGATCGGAATTGAGTATTGATGTGATTTTCAGAAAGTGCATGAAAAATGCATTAAGAACTGTTGTACAAAACAGTCTAAAACTGCTAATATCTCAAAAACCATTTAAAATAGAAAAATGAATATAAATTTCAAAAGTACTGGGAAAAGCACTCTGAGTTTCCATCAAATTTTTTTTTTTTTGAGTTTAGATTTCCTTTAAAATTTAATAGAAAATCAGTCCCTAATAGGAAAATGTAATAAAAGGTGCAAGCTTTGCTACTGGTCTAATCACCTATGGCAACCAATCAACAGACAACATTTACTGGTCACCTGTTTGAAAGCAGCAATATTATTGATTGTTATGGGCAACTGCTCCTGGGCAGAATTAGTGCCTTTTAGTCTATACAGGGGCATCCGTAATTATTATAATTAATCAATTACAGTTATCAGGGATATTTTTTAACATAGAAGAACTTTTTTTTTGTAAACAGGGAAGGTGTTTCTTGATGGTGAGGGCAGTGAGATTGGGGAATGCCCTGCCAAGAGATGTTGTAATGGCAGATTCTGTTAATGCCTTTACGAATGGTTTGGATGAACAACCAAAGTATCAAAGGTGATACCTGTACTAAAATCTAATTAGTATAGGTATCAGTCTATATAGTTTATGTGAGTGTATAGGTTGAACCTGATAGACCTTTGCCTTTTTTCAAACCAAGTTAACTTTGTAATTGTCTTAAAATCTTGTCCTAAATGTATAACTTGTTTGTAAATGCATGGTAAGCATGCCATGGAATGATTTATATTTAAAAACAACTAGTATTAGTACCTTTTAAGCCTTTGCTTATGATGTATTCCATAGTATTTCTTTGGTCTTAAAAGTTATAAGTGTTATACCATAACAGGTCTCCATCATACAGAGCAACCAATTATTATGGGGCTGTGCCTGCCGTCCAACACCTTTACACTGGGTTCTGACTGCATTCCATAAATCAGAACACATGAACAAATGAAATTTTTGAAAGAAAACAAAAAATGCACTTCTTTGAAAGTGAAGAGCTATATTTTTCTTTCAACAAACGGTTGCCATTTGTTATTATGCACTTATCTTTTGCCTGCATATTCTGTGGCAGTCAGCTAGTTAAACTACTGCTAAACCTAAATGATCCAACAATTCACAAACACATTGTCAAGCTCTGTGAAAGAAGACTACATGGTGATTATCCTCCTTTTTTCTAATTGTACTCAAGATTTCTTCAGAGCCCCTATAAGAAATAGAATACACAAAAAGGGGGATTGTGGGAGCACTCTAAGGCTAAGTACAATATACAAGTACAATGGAAGGGCAAAGTATACAAAAGAGAGGGCATTGATCAATGCACATTCCCTGATCCCCTGTTTCACTAGTCATTTACTATCTATGCAAGTACATGTATTTTCAAAAACGTTATCATCATAAAACTAAGAAGCCACCATGCCACGTCAAGGTAAACCCCATATGGTGGCCCTTACTATTTACCACCTGCCATATTTGCCATAGGCTGGCACCTCCCTGCATGGTAGCATTTCTTGGGAAAAGTGTCTCTTGACTTGGGCATTGGTTTTAGAACAGGGCTTAGTTCTCCCCCACCATTAATTTTATAGGAGAGAGATTGCCATAAACAACCATTGGTTTCATAGGCTTAATCCTCTCTTGCTTGTGGCTTTTAAAGGAGAGAGAGACTGCCCAGGCCAACACCCATTTTTAAAGGCATATGTGCTCCATTATAGGGATCACCTGTCTACAGCAGGCATTAAGTAAAGGGCTTCCCTTTGCACTTTACTCTGGATTTTTAATCTACCACAAAGGGCAGCGTTTGCCATGGGTGCAAGTGCTCTGTAAGGTTGCACAATTAAAAAAAAGGAAAGCACTTAAGCACTTTTTCCTAAAAAAGTTCCCTTAAATATCAGCATTGGTGACAGTCTTCTGGCAGCATCTGAGGGGTAGAATCTGGGCAGTATTCCTGACATTGAGAGGAGCTCTTAACTGCTACTTAAACAACCTCTATAACACTGATGCCACTTCCATACTATTTAGAGACGCTGTAACTGAAACGCTATTAAGAAATTCTAGAATCCGAACAAATGATCAAACTTGGACAACCGGGACTGTCTCTTCCAGTCAACTCCTACACCACAAGAAATAAAATAGGAAATGACATTTTTATAACTCTTTCCATTAGTAAGTTAAGGAAAAATATTGGAGGCACTCAAGGTTTATGAAGCATTGTTTACTGTTAAAAGGGACTGACAACTCTTGTATTTAAGAAAATAAAAGGCAATTGATTTTTTTTTCCTGCATATTTTAATGATTTGTTCATTGCTTGCTAAACCTTTTAACAGAGATTCAGAAGATATGTTTCCCCCCTTGGAAAATGTATATTTCATAACGAAACAATACATGGAAATCCATAGCTGTAACTTCTCCATGTGCTAATGGTTTTATTGCGTTTTGTCCAGTGTTTATATTGTCTAGAATTGCACAGTACTTAAAGTTTGATTAATTTCTTGCATAATTCAGTTCTCTGCATGACATTGAATGGAAGACTTTTTAAAGCTTGCTCTGGGATACATTATAAATCAGCTTTGTATTTATCATGCATGTCATAATTTGGGAGCAAACTATTGACCGAACACTTATAACCATTTGATTTAGACTTTCTATGTAATTCTAAATAGGAAAGGCTGTCATATTTGAATGCAGTTATAATGGGTTCTCTGTGCTGTGTCATTAGCCGATAAACTTAGCTACTAGGGTTGGTCAGCTGCTGTATATTTAACCCTCAGACTAATCTACATTATAAAGTTGATGTGCTGCTACAAAAAATATACAGCAACTATTTGCTGTATTTAGTTTGCCTACATCTATAATTCCCATTCCCAAGCTAGCTGAGAGAGCAGCAATGTGATGCCCTCCGTACTGATCACCATCAGGTATTGCATCAACACTCCTCACTCGTCAACTCTACCACAACCACTCACTCCTCTGCTCCTCACAGGCACCCAGAGGTAGCATAGGGCAGACAGAGCATGGCACACACAGGCAGCATAGGGCAGGCAGAGTATGACACACAGGCAGCATAGGACAGGCAGAGTATGGCACACACAGGTAGGGTAGAGCAGGCAGAGTATGGCATACACAAGCAGCATAGGTCAGGCAGAGTATGGCACACACAGGCAGCATAGGGCAAGCAGAGTATGGCACATAGGCAGCATAGGGCAGGCAGAGTATGGCACACACAGTCAGGGTAGAGCAGGCAGAGTATGGCATACACAAGCAGCATAGGGCAGGCAGAGTATGGCACGCACAGGCAGGGTAGGGCAGCCAGAGTATGACATACACAGGCAGCATAGGGCAGGCAGAGTATGGCACACACAGGCAGGGTAGGGCAGGCAGAGTATGGCACACACAGGCAGCATAGAGCAGGCAGAGTATGGCACACACAGGCAGGGCTGCATGTGTGTGCCATACTCTGCCTGCCCAATGCTGCCTATGGGAGGTGAACCTGGCAGAGGCTTATTCTGGGAGTTTGTTAGTATTTGGAAATAGTTATTATATGGACCCTAAGGTGTTTAATTATGTCCTCCCACAGGGGAGGAGAAGGCATATGGAGTTAAGGGTATGTCTCAATATGACATAATATAATTCTTTCACATATGAATGAAGGGTGATATCCCTACAGTGAGCACCAACCATTTTGGTTTCTGCTGCGCTACCAGCATTACTGTGGTTATGGTCTTAAAGGCTCTTATGATATTGTGGGTGTGGTTTAAAAAGGGTGAGTGGCCACAACTGGCTTCCATTAACGGCCCTGCACTATATAGGCCAGAAAAAGTCTGGCCCTCGGTACCACAGAAGTTGGAAAGCACTACTCTAGAGGGCCAAAACATGTTACTAGGCAACCAGAGACTCACTCCCACATGTAAACAATACCTGTCTACAAACAGAGCCAATATAACAACTGAAATATCCTAAAAGATTTCAGGTTAAAATCAGGTAATGCTGAGAAAGAACAGTTCAGAACACAAAATCAGTGCAACAGCGAAGTAAAAGGGTTCTGTTGTTAGGCAACAGCCTTATACCTATACCTGAGATTAAAAAAAGAGATGATTAATCAATGCACATTATATATATATAGTACACACACACATATATATATATTATAAATTAATGTGTCAAAAGTTTTAGGCAAGATCCAAATTATTAATAGACCAGGCTCAAAACAGATCAAGTGGGTTAAACAAGAAAAAAAGACAAAAGTAAGCGTATTCCTTTTGTAACACAGTATAGCAATTTTGCATCATCAATGGTATATATTACAGAGAGCTTTTTCTCACATTGAGGTGTTCCTGTTGCCCCCTATTGTCTTATCGCAGAACGGTTGGTTGCGTTGTGACCTCATCAAAAGTAAAAACCTAAGTAACAATCTGATACCTTTTTAGGTTTGAGGGCATCAGGTATAGGTTGTATAGGTTGTACACAGTATTTGAGGAGTTTGTACATCCTGATACTGGTGACCCCGTCCAATTATGGGGACATTATACCTATATCTCTAAATTTGTGATATATGCGTTGACTTGTCCATGTGGTCTTATATATGTGGGTGAGACAAGTCCTCAATTTGGGAAATGCTAGCCTGCCAGTCTCAAGACATTTTTTCAAGATGGGTCATTCAGCTGAACAAAAATGTATGGTATTAGAAGGGATTCCACCTTTAATATGGAGGTGACTTGTGACCCAGTCCAATTATGGGGACATTATACCTATATATCTAAATTTGTGATATATGCATTGACTTGTCCATGTGGTCTTATATATGTGGGTGAGACAAGTCCTCAATTTGGGAAATGCTAGCCTGCCAGTCTCGAGACATTTTTTGAAGATGGGTCATTCAGCTGAACAAAAATGTATGGTATTAAAAGGGATTCCACCTTTAATATGGAGGTGATCATAAACAGAGGGAAGTATGGTGGATCTATAAGCTTAAATTATTAGTACCATATGGGCTGAACATAGATTATAACCTGTATCGTTTTTTGTAATCTGAAATAAGATGCTCATTTACATTTACTAAATTATTACCTGCAGAGAACTTTGGGTCATTGCTATGAGAGTAGTGATGAATGAATCTGTCCCGTTTCGCTTCATGAAACAGCGAAAAATTAGCAAAATGGCTTGAAATTAACGGGCAACAATTTTTTTTGTGCTATCATTTTTTCTTACGTTTAACAATTTTTTCTTACATGAGCGTTTTTTTCTCCAAATGCATTAAAGCCAATGTTTTAACACAGTTTCACGTCGATGGTGAAGTGCAGTATTTTGCCACGAATCTATGCCTGCTGAAAATATTCACAGTACTAGGCACAATATCCATAGTAAAACACCATATCCATAGTATTTGAGTCTACTTGTGCTCTATTATGCCTCTAATTATACGTTTTATGTTTTTGCATTTTATCTAGCTAAGTAAATAATATTTCTTTATTCCCCCCAAATTCTACCATATTTAACAAGATTTCAATCAAGATATGTTTGAAATATAAATGCGGAAGGATGGTCGACGGATAAATCTAATATTTCCATGGAAAAAATAATAGTAAACATTTATTTTGGCATGTTAATTCTTCAATTCAATTTCTTTTCAGCTGTTCTTCTAATTAAATCTATAAATAATGTCTTTTCTTGGGAGAGTGCATCTAACCTCACTTTGACGATGCTTTAGCTCTGAGCGTCCACTGTCAAGAGAAGAAAATATATTCCAAAAGTTAATTATCCATCAATGAAATATCCTCTCACCCTCATTAATTTCACTATGCTTAGTTTAAACTAGTGTGCATTGTTCCATACTCCCAAGCCAATATAAATATCCTATTGTAATTTTTTTGTGACGTGAGATTCATTATTTTCAGCTCTTTAATTTTCTTTGTTCCAGCTGGAACCATCCTAATGTTAAAGATTATAATTGTCTGGTTTATTTTCCTGTCTCTACTCATATTTTATGTCTTTGTTTTACCTTTGCTTAACCATATCTTTTTCTTATTATGTTGTTTCCAAAATTCCATTAAAACTATCTCATGGGAGGCCATATCATAGACTAATTATTTTTTTTTCTTTTTCTGTCTCTTTTTAACTCCTTTTTTTTCTAGTTGAAATATTATGTCTGAATTCCTTACCGTATAAATCTATTCTTTTTTGTTTTGGTCTAAACAGTTTCCCACTTGTAAAGTGGCAGAATCATCTCCTTGGGATTTAATCTAAGTTATCACATTTCAGCAATTTATATTTGCACACTTCCGCAGACTAACATGAATACTGAATGGAAATGTGAGAAACATCTGCTTCATTCACATGCCTCCTAAACTCCTGCTATACAATGGTAACCTGCACAGAGACATAAATATTCAGCAAAATCTGAAACCAGTGGTATATAGTATACTATTTATGAGGTACAACTGTATATCATCGAAAACAAATTGTCATCACAAGGAAAAGCGTGAGCCTTTTCTGCAGTCCTATATAAAAGATAATGGGCAGATTTGCAAGCATTAAACAAAATTCTTGATCGTTCTCCAATACTTCACATCGGGATGAAATTTTACTACACAAAAACAAGCAAAACTATTTTGTCGCCTGAGACTTTTCATAGATGACATGCAGCTTGAAAATAAATCTTTCTAGAATGTTGGAAATTTTACTACAATTTTGATCCAGATTTCTTTGGTTTACCCCAGCACAGAGCAAGTGAACACTTCTAGGTGACAAAATGCTTTAGTATGGGACCTGTTATCCAGAATGCTCAGGACATGGGGTCTTTCCATAATTTGGATCACCATGCTTTATATAACAGAACATATATTTGCATTGCAAAAGTGTATGCCATTGTGTAAACAAATTTTCCTTTTCACAAATGTAATGTTGCATATTGCAAATGTGCGTGTAATAAAACTTCTTACTGAATAAGTTACCTTGGCTTCAAAACTGTGCAATGTGCAATTAAAATGTGCAATTCAGTAGCAGTCTAACAACGAATATTACATCGCAAAATACAAATTTTTTATTTTATTTCTCAGTAATTTTTTTCCATTACTGACCTTTATTGCATTCCCTAATAAGTCTACTTATAAGTCTACCTGTAAATAAACTCAAAAGAAGTGTTTTGCCCCCAATAGTTGGGATCAAGTACAAAAGTACTGTTTTATTATTACAGAGAAAAGGGAATCATTTAACCATTAAATAAACCCAATAGGGCTGTTCTGCCCCCAATAAGGGGTAATTATATCTTAGTTGGGATCAAGTACAGGTACTGTTTTATTATTACAGAGAAAAGGGAATCATTTAACCATTAAATAAACCCAATAGGGCTGTTCTGCCCCAATAAGGGGTAATTATATCTTAGTTGGGATCAAGTACAGGTACTGTTTTATTATTACAGAGAAAAGGGAATCATTTAACCATTAAATAAACCCAATAGGGCTGTTCTGCCCCCAATAAGGATTAATTATATCTTAGTTGGGATCAAGTACAGGTACTGTTTTATTATTACAGAGAAAAGGGAATCATTTAACCATTAAATAAACCCAATAGGGCTGTTCTGCCCCCAATAAGGGGTAATTATATCTTAGTTGGGATCAAGTACAGGTACTGTTTTATTATTACAGAGAAAAAGGAAATAACTTTTGAAAATGTCACTTATTTTATTAAAATAGAATCTATAGGAGATGACTTTCCTGTAATTCAGAACTTTCTGGTTAATGGAGTTCTGCATAGTATCCCATAAATCATATGTTTTAGAGGAAAAAATAGTTGCAAGAAAAAAAAACAGTTTTTCCATGCTCATTAATTGTAAGTCTGCCCCTAAGAAAACAAACAAGTGGTGAATGTTGCCAGCCAGTACTTAATGGTAATCTATATAATCAGTGCCCCGAGGCCAGCCCCCATTCGTCGCCACCCCCCCCCACGCAAGTTCACATGCGGGAACAGCAACCCCCCCCCATGCGAGCGAGCGTGCACAGCGCAGATGGATAGCCTCACATTCAAAGCAGTGGGGGGGAGGTCCCCATTGCTCCATATGGGGGCAAAATTCAACATTTTCGGTGCCACCCTAGGCCTGGGCCTTTGTAGCCTCTCCACAAATTTGGGCCTGTATATAATTTTTGGTTGTTATAGGTTTCTATATGCTTATTCTATGCACAATATTAGTCCAATTGTTATCCCAGGATAGGTTTTCCTGAAACATAGGCCTTGAGTAATTTTTGCTAATATAACTCACTTCAGTAACCATATTGATGTGGAATACTTTTGCTGCCTAAAGATACTGAATTTAAGAAGCACCCTGTGTAAAATTTGTAAGAATGAGGCACAAATTAGGGGATGGGTGGGGGGATGCCTATGTTCCACCCCTTCCTGCCCCTCTTGGATTAAGTGCTTGCTAACACAGGCAATGCTCAAACCAAGGAATTGGGTAAAAAGATTGTGTCCAGTTCTATGTACCAGTGTAAAGTGGCCATTGGAGAACCTGCATTGTTCTAAAGTTTACACATGTTGTGCTGACTACTGGCTACGTGTTCAATCCAAGGAGCATGTTTTGCACTGCAAATAAAGAGCTCAGAGGCCTCTGGCAATATAGGTAAGGCACTACCCAGTTTGCAAAGTGTGTAAAATCCAACCAATGGTTTAAACATTTAATGCATTTGCTACTGTAATTGTTTAGGATTCAGAGGTAAAAGGGAAATAATGACACAGAGTCTATTAGAGATCTGATGTTAATTCCCTAGTTAGAATTATAGTATTCATAATACAACCATGTTAAATCATGTAAGTAACACATCAGTTCTGTATGTTAAACCCTCTGTGTGTGTAGTACATTTGTGCATGTTTGTTCTCAGTTGTAGTAAGTAAATTTGTAATTCAATACATGCCTTTAATAAATGCCAGTACTGGTGTAGAGATCACATTCAATATGTAACGATATAGACAGTTTTTTCCTCTTACTGGATCAATATTAATTTAGAAGGATGTGTGCAATCTCATTTTACACTAGAGATTATTATAAGGCTTATTAGGGCTTTGTTGCCATTGCAGATATATAGATTTATTTCAGCACTTGTTGACATTAAAAAATATTAAAAGGGTAAATCAACAATAACAAGTTTGAATTATACCAGTAAGCTATAAAGTTATGCATTATTTAAATAAGTAAAGGTTTTTCCAAAGCTGTCATTTCATAGGAACAGGAATTCTGGGAAGAAAGCCCAGGATTGCTTCTGAAATTTCCATTTACATGGATTACCTGAATACCGTTGAGACAGTATGCTGATTGGATCCCGAAATGCATTTGGGGATCCAATCAGCATACTGTCCTGGCTTTGTTTTAAAACCCACTGGGTGAGGCTCAGTCTCAAGGGAATTCAATGTAAGTGGAGATTTAAAGAGTACTTCTGGGCCTCCTTCCCAGAAATCCTTCTGCTGTGCATGCAAATGAGGACGTCTCTCCTCAACCAAAATGCTTTTCTAATGTTCAAAGGAAGACATATTATCCAAGCCCCTTGCTGCCATCTTTAAAGTAAGGCTCATTGTTCTTATGTGTATTACACAAGAGCTCACATTTAACATTTTTGCAGAAGGATTTCCCAAGATAATGCAGATGAATACATTATCTCCACATGTTACTATTGCTTTGTAGGAAACAGATGATTCAATTAGCTCTCTGTAAATATGTTTCATTCATCTGCATTTCTCAAAGTAGAATTTTGATCTAAAAATGAGTTTGGCAGATTTCCTTTTGGATGCCAAAAATTTATCTAGATCTTATTTTATTACATGCACAGAAACCAAACTATTTATCATAATGTGAGCTACATAAACTAGTTATGTGTAGTGATGCCAAATAATAATTTCTTGCTGTTTTGTCTCAGGGAGTGTATTGAGTTGCTAAAGTGTCCTTACTAAATTATAATTTTGGCTGCATGAATGCCTGAACACCTACAAAATGTTCCGTCAGACCAAGATCCCATCAGATACATGCAACCCAATCCCCCCAATCTTTTCTGTTTAACTCCTCGTCTTATTAGTAGGAACCAAGCATGTAATGCTACTGGTAAGTATAGAGATCTTCTGTGTCAAGTCACCAGTTAGATATAAGGGGTATTTTAACTTCTGCAAGTGCAGTCTTCTGATAATGAGTTTTGAAAACAATCTTTTTTTTACTCTATGTATACCTTTCCTTAAAAACAAGGCTTATGCCAAATCTGGGAGGGAGTCTTAGTTTGAAAGCTAGAGAAAGTTAAGCATGCGTTGTGCTCCCTATGAAGATTTTCATGCAGGTTTTGATACACAATTTCTAGCAGTGAAAAGACTTACACGACTGAATTTGCTTAATTGAGTGTCTTCTTCAGTTCAACTAAGAGGTAGGGAATTCATTGACAATTTAAATAACTACCCAGAGGAGAGGAACTTCTTCACCACAACAGTTTCACAACAATTCACACTTCGTATCACTACTCATCCGAGCAGCTTCTTCAGTTCGGATGAGTAGTGAAACGTCTTCAATGATTACCAAACAAGTCCAGTTGCTTTAAATTTATTTATACTAGATATACCATGACCTGGATGAATGAAAATCTTCATAGACAATTCACACTTCCCGTAGTGTAACTTGAAAAATGAACACCTGCCTCAATGAAATTCATGGTACCATTGTGACTAGATAACACTTTCACATGTTACAAGCGTTGGGATTGAATTTTGGTGACTGTGCTACCCTTAAGGGTTAAATAGCCAGGGAATTGCCTACTATTCACTTAAAGTGAAGAAGTTGCTTGGATGAGTTGTTAAATATTCAGCGTTACTAAGTATGTCCAGCATAGATACATTCTATAAAATTATTGTGTGATTTGGTCTCTATCTAGTCTTTGTTGATAAATAACATTCTATGTCAAGAAAAATATATATCAATAAATTCTAGGGGGGATTTACTAGAATTCAGATTTTCTTGGTTTAATAGTTTTTAGAAACCATGAATGAACTCTTTTCCACAAATGGCATTTGTCATTTATCAAAAAATTAAAACTGAAAAAGCATGAGCTGTGGGAAAAACCGTGAAAACTGTGACGTTCTGATACTTTCTGATACTGTGAAAACCGCGACGTCCAACTTTTTTGTCAAAAACCTCTAGAACCACAAAGCAAAGAAAGATCTTCCAAGTGTAAAAGCGACATATGACTTCTACATAATCTCGACAGGTTTTAGCTGGTGTATTTTTATATTAAGATTTATTGCGGTTTTGTCGCATAATAAATTGGGAAAAAATGTGTTATTTTTTTCTATGACAAAACCGTGTTTTCGGCATGAAAAAACCCAAACCGAAAAAACTGAGCAACAGTAAAGTTGCCAGAAAAACTTGACAAGTAAAAGATGTCAAGTCAAAGGGATTTGTCGCTAACTACTTTATTTATTTCCCTGTTTATGAAGATATTCAAGATATTCAAGATTTTTTTTCTTGTGATTCAGATTTTTAAGCACTAACGATTTAAATATTACATAATCCATCTAAAACCTGTTGAGATCATATAGAAGTCAATGGTAGATGTCCCTTCCCTTCACTGGAAATTTTTCCTTGCTTCAAATTTTTCGAATTTTTGACACTGGCTTTTGTGCAACAATACGAAAAAGTCACGGTTATCGTGCAACGCACATCCTTTTTTGTATTCTGTATATATACTGTATATCATTATATAATTGTTTTTTGCACAATATATGGCTAAATGCAATGGTCTGCTACGTATAATGTTTTGTGTTACTGTCTATTCTGGATAATAAACTCATGTGAACAGTTTCCCCTAATCCTACCTACTGTTTTATTCAGCAACAGTTATTTGTTATGTTACTGGATCCCCTTTGATACAAATTTATTGACAAGCACTGTGTAACGTGCCAGCACTATGTTATATTATTCAGTGTATTTAACTGATGTCAATGGGAACTGATTTGTGACTGCATTGGCAATTCATATTACCATACAAATACTGACAATCAAAACACCCCATGTGCCATAGCTGAAGTTGGTTTAATATATACAATTTCAATAACTTTCTGTATACAATATTAAGTAAATTTGAAAATTTTCATAACCAACATAAAAATAATAATAATGTGATTTATTTAGATAATATGGTAACCATCCATCTTTTGTCCCTCTGATATGTTTCACAGCTTCAGGTAAAACATGATGAGGCCACTATATTGCCAGCAGAATAAAGTATCACTTGACTTTATTTAACCGACCAGATATTATCAAGAATAAAAGTTGCTGAACTTCTACCTAAATTTCCTAAAAAGTTTTAAAATGCTACCGGTTCATCAGTTCTCTCTGAATGATAGATTGTACTCTAAGCTAAAATTCCAGTTCAAGCTAAACGTGATTAGGGTAGGGTTTATATATTGGGGCTGCTGGATTTATTTTTCGTTTTGCTTTGATTTCTCTTAATTTTTGATATCTCTATTGGCATTGTGTATTTATTTTTATTGTATGTAAATCTGCCATTGTTCTTGAGAAGAAGGAAACACTTCAAAGGTATACATTTATTTATTTTTTTTGTTTTGCGGCATATAAAATATCAGTTGCTTAGGTTTTTGCCTCATAGTCATTATGGAAATGTCAAGGGTTTAATTGACAGCTGTGAATAGCAGCACCTGCAAACAGCTCAGGGCTTGTTCCTGTGGTCTGGCAGCATTCTTACTTTATGCTTTAAATAAAGGCTTACTCACTCAGACAGAAATAACTGACAATGGATGATTGATGATTGCCCATCACGCTATAGCTGACATCTCCCATTCACTGAGTCCATGTGCAGTCTTTCATTAACCGCAGACTAGAATCTTGGAATGGTTTTCATATGAATGGCAACTGGTTTCATAGGCTAAATATGCTGACTATATAGCAAACTTGCAAAAATATACATGTTTGATATAAGCATATACCAATAAAAGTCCTTCCCTTACACGGCAGCATGCAAACATACTGGTTTTGCCTCTATGAACACTCAAATTTGCAAATCTAGCAAAAGCCATGTATTATTTATGTTACAGGCAAAAAATAATGTTGTCAGTTCTGCAAACAGAAATATGTCCATGCTATCAAGAAATGTATATTTTGTAAAGATTTAATCAATTTCATCACAAACTTTAGATATCTAAGGTTGAGAGGAAAACAATTCAAATAAAATAAAAAATATTTGTGTCAAATAGTGAAAACATTGGATTTAATTCATCAAAATAACACACTGCCCACATTATCTAGACCAGGGATCCCCAACCTTTTTCACTCATGAGCCACACTCCGACATAACAAATGTTGGTGAGCAACACGAACATTAAAAAGTCTCTTTGGGGGTGTCAAATAAAGGCTGTGATTGGCTACTTGGAAGCTCCTTGTGGACTTCTAGCCTACAGGAGGCTCTGCTTGGAGTAAAACTGCCTTTTTCCTTCCAAAACTTGCCTCCAAGCCAGAAATTCAAAAATATCTACCTACTTTGAGGCCACTGGGAGCAACATCAAAGGTGTTGGTGAGCAACATGTTGCCCCTGAGCCACTGGTTGGGGATCACTGACCTAGACATTTACAAATATTCCGAAAATTTCAGTCATGATTCTTTATAATTTGTCAGTTTTTAACAATTAAATAATATGAATATTTGATCTATGTACTGTTTATATATTTTTTTACACATTTTTCTTCCAGTACAGGTATAGGACCTGTTATCCAGAATGCTCGGGACCTGGGGTTTTCCAGATAAGGGATCTTTCCGCAATTTGGATCCCCATAACTTAAGTCTGCTAAAAATCATTTAAATATTAAATAAACCCAATAGGCTTGTTTCACTCCCAATAAGGATTAATTAGGATCTTAGTTGGGATCAAGTACAAAGTAAAGTTTTATTATTACAAAGAAAAAGGAAATTATTTTTAAAAATTAGGATTATTTGCTTTTAATGGAGTCTATGGGAGATGGCCTTTCCGTAATTCGGAACTTTCTGGATAACGGGTTTTTATTTTCTTTGACAAATATATGACAAGGTCCCTTTCTTTGAAAACTGAAGAAAAGTAACAGTATAAAGTTATTGGAATAGAGTTTATCACTTTGACTATATATCAGGTGTATCTTGCAGGTTAAAAAGTTGAGTAGACACCGAACCCTCAAGGCTTCTGAACAAAAAATTAGGCAAAATACAAGCAAAAGCAAATAACAGATGCATTTGCCTTGTAAAATATTTTTTTCATTTCATATTCCCATATAAACGTTTTTTTTAGATATATTGGATGTAGATATGTTTAGCTATATTAGATAAACCTCAATTTCCTGGTGGACTTGTAACTTCTGTACCTGACTCTAGCCAGGTATTCTACTTTCCTGTATATGTGAGTGATGGCTGTTTTGACTGTCAGTTAAGTATATATATATATATATATATATATATATATATATATATATATATATATATATATATATATATATATATATATATATATATATATATACATACTAGGAGGAAGATTTACTAAAAATTATTTTTTTCAATTTTTTTTTCTAATTCAGAAAAGCTTGAAAACGCAAACATCTCGAATGTGTGCTTATTTATTAAAAAAAACTTGAATCTCAAAAAGTTCTCAAAATGTAAAAAAATTACATATTAAACCTATTAAAATGATATTCCACCCATTGTCAAAATGTCAAATTAACCTTAAAAACATAAATTGAAAAATAGCTTGCATTTGCTAATACAACTTCCATTGACTTTTACATAAACTTACCTACTTTTCAATGACAAATTTTGATATTTGTATTCAATTCTTTTGATGCTTAATTAATTTAAATTGCGGTAAAAAGTACAATTTTGATGTTGCTAAATCTGCTGTTATGTGTGTTTCTATTTATACTAAGGCAATAAAATAAATACAATATATCAGTTGGCCTAAAAACTACAGAGGACAACTGATATAAGCCAAGGTCTTAAAAAAGTTCTCTGCAAAGCATTAGATACATGTTTTGTCTGGTACCCTAATGACATATATACAGAACCCCACCTAGATACAATTTAGGAGTTGGCTTACACTTTAATAGGTGTTAATCCCTAAATTAGAAGTATAGAGTAAAGATTCACTATTTTACATACCATATTACTGAAATCACTGAATGCCCTTGAGTGCTACGGCTCATTATTTCATTACATTTTTTTAGGCATTTTTAATGTAATACACATGGCCACAGCACTGGTAATGCCCTCTAGAAGAATCACCTTAAAGCAATTGTCAAGCGATTCTCGTCTGAAAATGAGCACAGTGCTCGCAAGCTCCCTTGCTTCTGTTAAATGTCAATCATAATAGCATTAATGGCCAAAATATTTAGAAACTTGGCTTGCCTGGAGTATTTATACATGTGCATAAGGGTAATGTGATTTTAATTTCTCAGTAATTCAGGAAAACATGTGTGTATACTGTAATGTTGTTACACTTCCTGCAAGAATGATAAATGTTTATTTTAATATGTATTAGCAGTATAACACTGGGTGGAGTAATGAGAAAGGTTGTGCATACAGGAAGGGGAAGTGAAGGGGAGGAGCCCAGTGTGTGAAGAAAACAGCCAGGAATAGTTGAATACTACCCTGCAGTCTCACATCTCTGTGTGGGTCCTTCTAGTTCTGCTACACCGCTACACAGGGTCATTACAGATACCCCTGTTTTTTATTTCTTACTTTTTTCAAATTACATAGTATTATTGACCTCTTACGTTGTATAAAGTATGAAAATAATCTACCAAATTTAAGACAAATGGTCCACTGAAATCCCCAGTAAATAATTAAAACATTTGGTGCTAAATAACATTTATTGAATAAATCTGGAAGATAAATATTGGCATTTCTGAAACATTTGGGATTTATCCATCACATGTGAATCTGTGAGTTAGATCCAGACTTGTCACTTAACATTAACATGGAATATCGAGGTAAGTAAAGGTAATTAATCTTTGCCCTTCTTCTTTTAGAGTGTAAGCTTGTTTGGACATAGACTTCTTGTAACAGTGGTTGTTTTTGTTTATAAATCTGTATGTTCAATGTATATGTCCTTTTATTATACAGTGCTGCAGAATATGTTGGTGCGTTATAATAATAATATTATTATAATATATCCATCAATTAATATAAATTAAAAAGTAGCGTGACCATAGACCGCATGAAACATACAAAGTATTCGTTATAATCTCTATTGAGACCTTCAGGTTATAAATGATTGCATACCTTTATCCAAAACACTACCCGTGGTTTACAAATGACATGTAGCGCTTGGTCTTTTGGGAATCGGAATGTGTTCCAAAATCATGACCAGCATCTACAAAATGTTTTCTGACAGTTTTACCTCTTACCTTGTATTTATGTTGGTGTGCTTTCATAAATATTTTGTACTAAAACAAAAACGAAGTTTTCTGGATAAAGAAATATAATACAGTGATATTTGATCCCATGGGATACCTTGCAACTAAAGGTAGAATCTACCGTTAAACCGTTAAACCCAGATAGTTCCATTGAAGAATGATATGGAGTAATCCAACTTAAAGGAATTCTGTTGGTTATCTCTGTTGGTCAGGTAAGTTCCATTACACACCCTCCAATCATTTGCAAGGTATAGAGATGTTCTACCATCTAGCAAAATGTCCAAACATTCTATCTATGATGTCATTACTTAAGGGCACAATCCAGTTGGCTTGCATGAAAATCCATCAAAACGTTGGACAATTGGACAAAATGGAGAAAAATTGCTGATTTGTTGATCATATTGCTGTGTGTGGACTACAAAACGATATTCACTTTTTCTCTGTGGAAGCTCTTTGAGTAGGAAGTAGAAATGTTGAAATAAAATACAAAATAATCTAAATTTTATTACATTTTTCTTAGCATCTTTGTAGATGCTACAGGAAACCTGACATTGCAAAAAAAAAAAAAAAAAAACACTTTGAAATCTTACAGAAAAAAGGGAACCCTTTCTATTTTAATCAAGAAGAGATATTCTGAAATTGTTGAACTTTTTTTGGTACACTTACCAATTAGTAAGTCACTTACAATTTTTGAAAATGTAGACCATTTAAATTAAATGTACACATACATACTTTTAAAAATCAAAAAGAAAACCCTAACCACCAACCAAATGAATACATTATATTTTTAAACCTAGATATGTATTTATTCATACATATGGTTAAATAATCAGAAAAAAATGAAATTTCCCAATTGTTTGCTTTAGCTACTAATTGACAGGCCATGATTATGCTATTTCTGAAGCATCGGGACATGTTTGTGTCTTTTCCTAATAATTTCAGAGACAACTACAGACCACTGTACTGAGTGGCATATCCTTCCTAATAGGACATTTACTGTCAATGCTATGAATAAAGCAAGTGTGCCTTTATCTGATTATCTGACATGTTGAGTAACATCAGCAATGTAGGTGTTACTTCTACTTACAAACCAACATTTATGACAGCTATGGAAGGCAGATGGTTTTTATATATTTGTTTATATTACTGTAGTTGCTTGTTTGACTTGAGAATGACACATTTTTTAGTTCACACAACATGGATAGTTTTTGTGCGTAAAACATTTTTTAATAACTACTATGACTACCTAGCAGTCTGGTTACCATGGAGAGAATACATAGACAAACAAAAACCACCAAAGGAAAAGGCAAAATAAAGAAAAGCAGCAATAAATCTATAAAGGATGTAACTACTTAAGAAAACAAGCTATACAGTGCAATATGACAAAACCAAAATATTCATGCATACCTACCTAATCTATAGGTTACTGTTGATATGTAACTTAAAAGTTGTAGTTAAAACTAAGTTCAATTTAATCAATAGAAAGTATATAATTACGGTGACTGAATAATATGTACAATGTGCCTTTTTATGATTTTTATTATTCAAATAAAAAGCTTTGAATAAAAAAAAAATATATATGTATAACTGTTTTATTTCCAATTAATGACATCTATATACTGTACATGCATATTACCTGCCTAATATTTCACATATTTCCCATACTTTATGGGATAAAATTGATTAAAAAGGCACAAAGGGATATTTTTATATCATAAAAGCTGAGCTACACCCAGGTGAGTTGGGGCAGCATTGAGAGACTCACATACTTTTCAAAACTGCTATGTGTGATTTCACTGCATTCTATGACATCCCATGGCTGTTGATCTTATAGATTTTTAATGTCTACATAATAAATGAAAAAGGAAACCCTGTGCAAATGTATTTTAACTTGTACTTACATGTTTAAAAATGTTAAAGGAAAAGGAAAGGTACAATCACTGAGGGGGTGCCAAAATGTTAAGCTCCCCCCAGTAATTGTAACTAAGACTAAGGAAGAGGATCGCTCGCTCGTAGGTGTTGTTACTTTATTGCCTTTACTTCCTGTCGTTTTCAAGAAAGAAGCTGATGCATTAAGCAGGTGTCTTGTTTATAGTTTATATAACTATTGCAGTGTCAGTGTATCCTAAATAAGCTTGTCATTTGTATATGAAATATGATGTTTAACATACACTGTGAGGTGTCACTTCATTAGGCGTTGGATGATTTGTGAGCTAAATGGTTTTCTTTAAATCCTACAAGACACGGTGTCTCGGTGCTAGTTTTGGGCTCGGTTATGTGCTAAATTCTAACTCGGTTTTGTTAATGAGCTGAGTCTGGGAAATATAACCAAGGTCACCAGTCAGTTGTGATTTGTTCCTAGAAGCCGCTAGTCAGTTTTATGCTACTCAATGTGAAATCCATATTTTCCACACGTTCCTGAATATTCTTTCTTGTCTTACAATAGAAGTCTACAAGGAAATATCTGCAATGTGTCAGTGATTCCCAGTTCCATTGGCAGAATTATATTCTAGAAGAATTTAGGAAGCGCTTAGCGATTACTTATCCTAGTTACACTGTTTGTTCTGCTTTCTTTTTATGTAACTTGAATATTTAGATTCTTTAAATTAATTTTTAATAACTTTATAATGAAGGGGCACTAATGATGTTAACAAGATGTGTAGTTCTGAAGACAAATGGAGCTACTTAGTAGCAGCTACTTTTTCTCGGCTACTAAACGCCAGAAAATATCCTGCCATAGACAATAATGGGAATTGCCTCTGCTAAAACACACGTAGATAAAACTATCAGTAAATTGTAAATTTTAGAAGCCACGACGAGTAGCTGCAACTAGTAGCTCCGTCTGTCTTCACCCTAAAAGTGTCAGTGTACTCTAATGAAGGCACTAGTCACAGAGAAGTAAATTGCTCTAGTGGTCATTTTTAACTGCATACACCTTAACTGATCATTATGAAGGCTCACAACATGTGTCTTCTAACCAAAAGAAATATGTATTTATTAGAAGTTTTGGGTTCTGAAGTGTATATGTGGGTAAGAAAGAACTTGAGGTTCGTGTGGATTTGTTGCATCTGCCATACTTGCTTGCTCTGTCCTGTTGTTTGTATTTGCCTCAACACAGCATCCAAGACTCTCTGACTGTGCTCTTTTCATTAGTTACATCTGACCCACTAGTTAGCTGGAAGTTAATAGTTTTGTTGCAGCACCCAAGTGGCAAAGGGCTTAAGAGAGACCAGAGGTTGTAATAGGCATAGAAACTTCTGAAAAATAAAAATAAATGGAAATGGAAGGAAATAAACCTAGGTGTCCAACCAGAAGAGCTCATGTTCTTTATGTTTGGTCTTATTTTGTCTTATGGCTTATTTTTACAAAAAAAAAAAAAACTTATGAGTCCCTGAAAGGAGTGATGTTAATTAGCCTACAGATAAACCACATAGAATGGAGGAAATGATGTGTTCAATGGTTTGGGAACAAATTAAATGCTGTACAGGTATGGGATCCTCTATCCGGAAACCCATTTTCCAAAAAGCTCAGAGTTAACGGTCATCTCCCACAGATTCCATTTTAATCAAATAGTTCAAATTTTTTTTCAATAATTTCCTATTTCTCTGTAATAATAAAACAGTACCTTTTAATTGATCCCAACTAAGATATAATTACCCCTTATTGGAGGCAAAACAAGCCTCTTGGGTTTAATTTATACTTAAATTATTTTTTAGTAGACTTAGGGGCTGATTTACTAAGACACGAATTCCAACCGAATTGGAAAAATTCCGATTGGAAAACGAACATTTTGCGACTTTTTCGTATTTTTTGCAATTTTTTTCGTAGCGGTAAAACTTGTGCGAAAAGTCGCGCCTTTTCCGTAGCATTATAACTTAAAAGGCGCAATGTTTCGCGCAAGTTTTAACACTACGAAAAAATTGCGACTTTTCGCGCAAGTTTTAACACTACGAAAAATCGCAAGATTTTGCGCAACTTTCGGAATGGCTACGAAAAACTTGCGTTTTGTCGCACAAATCGTATTGGTAACGAAAAAGTCGAGAAAATTTTCCGAAAAAATCGCAAAATACCGATCATTACGAAAAAACCGCAATCGGACGCATTCGGCCCGTTCGTGGGTTAGTAAATGTGCCCCTTAAGGTAAGGAGATCCAAATTACAAAGAATCTGGAAAACTCTAGGATCCCAAGCATTCTGAATAACAGGTCCTATACCTGAAGATGGGAAAAATACAGACATACTGTATTGCCAATATCCTTAGAAGATCCAGTGAAGTTATTACATTATGGTACAAGGCTGTTCATCGTGACAAAAGGAGATAGTTGTGAAGTTTAGAGTCTTAGGGGCAGATTTCTTAAAATGTGACATTAGGGCTCACCACACAAAAATGCACCCACTTTCAATTCATTCCTATGGGATAAACAACAAACAACCTCTCTGTAAGAGAATGGCCCAACATAGGCGGGCAAACTCCTCAGGACAAGACTCAGCGGTCTATCTACACCTCAAAGAAAAAGGTCACTCTTTTGAGGACAGTAACGTGCATATTTTGGACCGAGAGGACAGATGGTTTGAAAGAGGTGTGAAAGAGGCCATTTATGCCAACCTGGAAAAACCATCCCTGAACAGAGGAGGGGGCCTGAGACACCGCTTGTCACCAACATACAATGGCGCGTTGACATCCTTACCCCGGCAGTTTCACAACAGTTCACACTTCCAGTCATGTACTTTGAAGGATTAACACCTTCATCAATGAGAATCTTGGTACCATTGTGATTGGATCATACCTTCTTACACCTGTCAGTTTCAGCTAACACCTAACTGAACAAGTTCAATGGAACCATTGTGATTGGATGTCTGTGACTCTACTACCATCAAGAGTTTAAATACCGGGGAATTCCCTACCAGTCATTTGAACTGAAGAAGCCACTCGGATGAGTGGTGAAACGTTTTCAAGAAAAACTCAGAAAAGTCCAGTTGTTTTAGACTTAATTCTACTAGATACTGTATATCATGACCTGGATGAATGAGAATCTTCATAGACATTCCTATGGGATTTTTATAAGTGTATTTATCAATAGGTAAAAATTAGAGTTCACTATTTGATAAATATGCTTCTAAAAATCCCATAGGGATGAATTGAAAATGGGCGTGTATTTCAGTTTTGAGCTCTAATCTCACATTTTAAGAAATCTACCCCTAAGTAAAAGTTTTTTCATGCAAGAAAGTTTCATACAGATTTAAACACTAAGGGGCAGATTTATTAACATTCATATATTTTTTATTTTCTCAAATTGAACTTTAGATAATTACACTAAAACACAAGTTTTTCATTATTTATCAAGTGTAAAAACCACAAAAAACCTGAACACAAAACTTCTAAAAGCTTGCAAGGTCACGTAGAAGTCAATGGGAGCTATCCTTATCAAACTGTAAAATCTTTATTTAATTTGAGATTTTAGAGGTTTTGGGGCTCTTTTTCATTTGTAATCCAACAAAAATCCTTACCAAAAAGCAGATTTTGAGAGGGCGGGTTTCGTATTCTTATTTATATTTCTTTTTTATTCATTGATGCATTTTATATTTGGATTAAATGGGTAGACATTTGTGCTTTTTTAACAGTTTAAACACAAAAATTACACATATTTTATGCAACTAAATCTCCTGTGCCATACATATTTTTTTTTATGCTCTGGCTGGAAAAAAATGCTCTGTGATTTTATTTTTGCTCTGTTTAGGAATAACTTTGTCATCAGTTTCATCCAAATAGCACTGAAAGTACTTTACTTCTGTAAAAGTGAGAGAAGTTACCAATATTTTAATATCACATGGTTTTCTATACAAAGTAATTAAAATGACATTAAAAATAATGTGGTTTCAATAACACTTGAATACTCAATAACATTTCCATGACTGTTTTAACTACTTTAACATTTGTACAACTTTACCAAAAGCTGCTGGACGTTTTATAAACAGACAATTTTGAAAATGATGGAAATCTGTGAAGTTGGGAAAAGTAGTAAACACAGCTTCAAACTTGAAGAAAGCTCTATACGAGAGGAATAAAGAAGGAGACTTTGCTTTAATACAAAGCAGAAAGTCATATAATTGTTGAATATGTATAAACTCAGTCTGAAGAAGAGAAATGGCTGTTATTAGAGAGGCATTAGTTGAAGGTTTCAAGATTTTTCAAATAAAGCTTCAAAGAGTAGGATTTATTAAGACAAAAGGAAAATTTAGAACAAAAGTACATAGCATTTATTTAAATAATACATAATGCCGTACCAAAAAATGCTACTTTACCATTCATTACAAGGTAAAAATAAGCATATTTATGAAAGGTCAAACAAAGAGTTCTTCCCAAAGTTCTTTAGAAAATATTAGAATAGAAAATCTAACTGAATCCTTGAATGTGATATGGTCTCCCAAATAACTTTCTACAAACCCATAATCTGTTGGGCCCACTGCAGTCTGGTCTGCGCACTCTACTGTCACTGCATTGTGCAGAGTTACAAATGATCACAGGTTGCCAAAGCCGAAGTTCACCTCTCTATCCTAATCCTCTTTGAACTACAGTATAGGGTTGGCCACTCCCTCCTGATGCAAAGTCTCTATTCCCTTGGTATCTGTAATCAGCCTGCATTGTGGGTCTCTTCTTACCTTTCTACCTGATCCTTCACTGTCTCTTATGCTAACAGAACCTCGTCTCCTGTTCCACTTAATATAGGGGTGTCGCAGGGCTCTGTACGTGGGCTGTTGTTATTCTCCATATACACTCTGTCTTTGATAGATCTTATTCATTCCTTTGGTTGTAAATATCATCTGTATGTTTATGATATCCCAATATACTATCCAAGTATACAATTAATCCATTTATTAGCAAGTAAAACTGCCTCCTAGTAATCTCCAACTTGTTAAACCAATGCCAACTCAAACTGAACCTAACATTAACTGAACTGATCATTTTTCCACCTGGTCCTATTCCATTTACTACGTTTATTGATGGCATGCTTATTAACCTTTTAGCTGTATTGCCTAAATCCATCCCTTTCATTCACAAGCAACACTCATGCTTGTCCTTTCATTCTTTCCCCTCTAGACTACTGCAAATTTCTACTAAATGTGTCATCTAACTCCCATCTCTCCCCACTATAATCTGTATTAAATATCTGTGTTAAATTCTGCTGCCAGACTTCTGCTCCTCCCATCCAAGAGTGAAAAAGCCTTTCCATTTCTGCAGTCCTTGGTTTTCCATAAAGTAAAGAATAACAAAGAATATAAACTCCTTCTCTTAACCCTCAAAGCTCTTCATTCTTCTGCACCTAACTACATCTCATGTGTCTCCTCTGCTCCTTTCAGAGCAACAGCTTGGTCACTTCCCCCACTACTGCTGCTGTTTCCTAACTTCAACTTCCACTGCTTTTTCTGCCCATTGTATTAGGAATGCCATCCCTGCATTCCTCTTGAGAAAATCCACCCTCAGTCTCTTCAAAAACTATACACTATAACGCCTCACATAACACCTGACCCCATTCTGGCCCTTATAGTGCAGTGTCAACCACTGCAGCACTTAATATCCTCCTATTTGTGCCTATAAGTTACCCAGCCACTTAGATTGTAAGCTCCATGGGGCAGAGATCTCCTTTATTTTGTCTATTTGACACATTGCTCTCAATCTTTAATGTAATTAGAGTTTTGTATTAATGTATTGCTCTGCTATACAGTGCTGCTTACATAAGTAGCGCTATATAAATAAAAACATACTTAAATACTGTGAACATAAAGTTGAATAGAAAATAGATTTGGGTCAATGGGTTGTTATTTACCAACATTTTTGCAATGAACTCTTTAGATTTGTTCACTAAGGATGAGTAAAATGTTTTCGTGAATACATTTTCAAGAGGGGTGAACATTTTTTGGAATCTGTACTAGAATTCTGCCATGCTTTTTGTTTTAAAAAAAAAAAAAACTTTTTCCAGGAAAAAAGTGCAAGATGAAATGCTCATTGATAGTGATGGGCGAAATGTTTCGCCAGTCATAGAGTCGCAGCGAATTTCCGCGTTTCACCATTGACAGATTGTTTCACGAAACGGATGGAATCATTCGCCGTGCATCCAAAAATTGTTGCAAGAATAGTCGCGGGTCCAAAAATTGTCACAAGAATAGTCGCGGGCGTCAAAGGAATAGTCGCGTATGTTCGCAGTTTGGGTTCGCGCGGCGTTTTCCGTCGCGTTTTTTAACGTCGCAAAAGTATTGTACAATACGCTGCACAAGTCACACATGGCGTTTTTCCGCAAATCCCGTTTTTATGGTGTTTAGCGCGACATAGCAAAAAAGCCGCGTATTTTCGTTAGAATAGCTTGTGTTTTTTGCGCAACGCTGTGCCAACAAAGTATTTTTCAGAGAAGTTTTTGCCCTTGATCCCCCTCCTGCATGCCACTGTCCAGGTCGTGGCACCCTTTAAACAACTTTAAAATCAGTTTTCTGGCCAGAAATGGCTTTTCTAGGTTTTAAAGTTCGCCTTCCCATTGAAGTCTACGGCGAATATTCGCGGGTTTTGGCGTAAGTTCGTGAACATGTTCGCGAATTTTTTTTTTTAGGTTTGCTACATCCCTATTCTCCCCATTTTGACCTGTTTACAGAAACAGTTTTTGTTCAGGATTTATTCTTCATCTGACTTTTATACTGTAAATAGGCCCCAAAATACATATTGCATGAGCTGTATCTGCTAATATTGCTAATTAAATACTATACGTAAAATAACACACATCAAACATGAATCATTTATCCAAGCAACAAGAAGAGGGACAAAGGAAAAACAGAAATCTGTTTTCAGACCTGACATCAGTTCCTAATTCAAATCTGTGCTGTAAAAAATCAGTACAATGAGAGTGTTTACTTTTTACATGTTAACAAAAGTTAACATTATTATGATTTCTGAAACAAAATAAATCTGAAAGAAAATGACAGCATGCATGCAAAATAGCACTTTAGTGGAGTATAAGTGCAGTTAGATAAATTACCTCTGATATTTATTATATTTTATTATGCGGCTGAAATGAAGGAATCTGTTATAAAAATGATTCAGCTATTCCTGCAATTTATGCGCTGCCTCTCCAGCATCTGCATTTGACACACGAGTTTGTTCAATAATTTTGCATGAATTAAAATTTAAAGCAGCTCCATAAATTAAGGCAGGCTCAAAATATGGAATCGGCAACTATAATAATTAATGTCTCCGGTTCTGGTAAACTTTGCTTATAAGAACAGGGGCGAAAAAAATCTGAACCTTTCCAATAAACAGAAGCAAAGATATGCGCGCAGATTTGATTGCCTTGATTTATTTCTGGTCCTTTGCATATGTCACGTTTGTGATGACAGACTACATACTGTATGTAAATATGCAGCTAAATCTGGTTTCATGAAAAGCCGAAAAAAAAAAAAAAAGTATTTATGATAACTAAAATGAAAGCATAAACAGAAAAAAGGTTTCCGTAAACACACGGCATGTACAGGGAGGAAAGAAAGATGTTCTCAGCTACTGTTCTGTAAATGGACTTGTTTTATAGTGTTACAATCTTATTATTGAAGATATGAACCAGACTTTATGTCTCGACAAGGGGGACGTCAGCATTTTAACCACATGATGTGATGTCTCTGAGTATACTTTTCCTTTCCTGTAAAATGTGCTGCACATTGTGTCGGTGCCACTCCGTTCTCAAACTTTTCATAACTAATAAAATTATAAAATGTTATTCATTGTCCTGAGGAAACGGGGAACTGTTAGAGTTAAAAAGTAAAACTCGTCATTCTGTTGCTCCAAGTTTTTCTAAATATAATATAACAGGGCATTAATGAAAATAAATAATTTCTACACATTCTGGAATTTTTAACACACTTTGGGGCACATTTAATATGAAGTGAAGCTTGGCCATACTTTGTGCAACTTCACAGGCATTAATTCGCAGCTACTAAGCTTAATTCATCAAAATTTGAATTATTGCTGCGGTTATAGGATACTGACGAATTGTCCAGCGCATACTTTTCCCTAGCGCCACTATCTTTCAGCAAAAATTCGCCAGCGTATGTGAGTGGCTATATATAGGACAGGTATGTGTATTTATTAATGATGTTTCTGAACTTGGCAAAAGTGCCCAATTATTTTTTTGAATGTCCATGGAACCAAAAGGAAGACCAACTCTCTTATCAGCTACAGTAAAAACAAAGTCAGACACAGAAAAAAAATATTATTGTTACAGTTGAACAACAACATTAACAAGGTATTTTTAACAATTTGTAACACAGGAGTTGAAATTTCTGAGTGCATTAATACCTGGACAAACCGTACTTTACTTAACCACAAATAACAGGTTGACAGAATATTATTTAATTAAAATCATTTGATTATTTCATTTAATAAAACAAATCTTTGTGGGAAGCTGCCAGTCAGCATGTGTGAAATGCACATTTAGTACAAATACGGGAGTTTAAAAAAATTGGTGGAAAATAGGTTTTACATTAACTTATATACAGAATAATACTGTAAAAAAGAAAACAACGCATTCATTTTGACGCCGGATATGACGTTTTTGGGGGAAAGCAGGATTTACTTTTATTAATACAGTTACTTTACATATCTAAGTTAATCACTTCACCAGCTAGAAGCTGACAAAATGGATGTGAGCGAAATGAGTAAATGAGTAAAGTTCGCCCTTTAGTAAATTACCAAATCTGCACTTCTTTGCCTGGGTGAAAATTCACTCAGCAAAGAAGCACAAAATTCGCTCTTTATTAAATGTGCCCCGTTGATTCAAATTTTTTGATTGCCAGGGGATATTGTTTGTTCCATTTATAAGTTAAAAAAAATCAGATTTTATCAAACAGAAAAAAAAAGAAGCAGATATTTTCCATGCAATATTTTTTTTTACCTTCTCAGACTTAATAGAAATGACGGCCTTTTATGGCTGTATTGAACATACGTTGTAATATATTAAATTGACATACGTATATGTTAGTAAAGTTACCATTAAGTGCAGAAGATAACTGTTATTTATAGAAAAGCGATTTCATTAACTAGCCACCAAGTAATGGATAGATAGGAACTTGCAGCCAGGTATACTGTATATAGTATATATAATACTATAGAAATATTTTATTACAGTTTCTTATTTCTTAAAGAACAGTTCTTATACCCAAAATACCTTGCAAGGCTGGCTAGATCTCATTTCTGTGTGCCTTACCAACAGCTCCAGCATGTGTTGTGCTTTCTTGAGCTGTTTTGATTTATCAGTGATTTCTTAGTCTTCTTGGCCGAAGAAAAATAATAAGTCACTTTCAGAGAAACAGTTTTATAGATTTTTTTGGAGCTTCATGAATTTTCATGAAATAGCAACAGTGACCCCTAGTGTGTCTTTATCCCTATAATTTGTTTACTTATATTGTTCCCAACCTTTAGGGCATCATTTAACCTTAAGATCCAGTTGTAATTTTCTTATTGACTCCCCAAAAGGCAACAGCTCTCTCATGACATTCTTTCTTGATGATTTATAGGCGTGTAATTATATTTTCATTAATGACGGCAATTATAGCATATAAAGCTGTCTACTTAGAAAACACATACCTAGCAAACAGGCTTACTTTTAAATTGCAGCTGGGATTTAAAGCGCTTGTTAATCATATGCTGTATATAGATTTTCAGAAACATAGATACAGATGTAGAGTCTGCATTTACCAACTAATAATGTGTTTGAATATGTAATAGTATCAAAATGAAACAGTACAAGTTAAGGTAAGTAAAACATTTGCTTGCTTAGCAAACTGAAAGCAGACGTCCTGGCAATCTTCTATCAGTGTTCCTTCTACAGGTAGGTGGGTGGCTCATAAAAAATACTCTGTGTGCACCCCAACTGGTTGTGTTTGGCCTTAAAACTTATGCATGGCTTTAAAGGAACAGTGTCTGTGATTACAAAGGCATAGGGGCAGATTTAAGTGTGAAATCATAGCTCATGACAGAAAAATTCATCCACTCTTTATTTATTCCTATGGGATTTCTAGAAACATGTTTATCAATAGGTGAGTTCGTTTGTAGTATTGTCTCTCCCTATAAGCTCTAACCTGGGACCAGGGGAGGTCCTTACTTTTGGTTATTACGACTTTTCGCTGGCCCTTATTGGGGGAGTGCTAAGAGTGATATTAAATGGACGTAGAGCTAATAAAACAGTGATTAGCAGGCACAACCATCTACCAAATGGAACTGTAAGAGTTTAAATTGAGATATTGGGGGTCATTTACAGAGACCTCATATGCAAGTGCAAAAGCACTAAGGGCTGCAAAAGCATGTCCTTTAGTTATCACAAAGAACACTTGCACCAGGGTCTGGCTGTGCTCCTTAATCCTGATAACAAATCTGGCTGTAGCTTCAATAGGTACAAGGCAGTTATTGTACTCGTCTGCCAACGGTCCCCGATGTGGCCTGTGTCATTGGAAATCCCTGACTGAAGGGTAGAAGTTGGGAAGACCTTTATATACATCACATTTTTATACTGGATATTAAGGGACACATTTGTGGTTGCTCCAGCCTTAAATTAGAGAGCCTGAAAAAACCTCAACTAACAAAGTATTTTGCCCAAATCCCCATGTGAGTCCCATGTTGGGTTTTCTTTATGATTGCATAAGTTGAAAGGCTTAAGAAATCATAAATGTGTCCTTTAGTATACCTGGCATTCAACAGTGTGGCACTACGCAGAGCTGTTCCCACAAGTGCCTGAGATTTTGGTAAATGACCCCCTATGTCTTATGTCTTTATAGACAAATTCCATACATTCTACACAGGAGTGCAGTGACTAAACTCAATAATCTTTTGACTTTTGCATTTCTTTTTTTTAAAA